>NC_135801.1:179505564-179707026 GCF_964213995.1 Mustelus asterias | reverse complement strand
TAACGCAATCTGCACCCGAATCCGAGCAGATCGCGCCTTTACCGGCATCCGATTCGGCCACGGGTCCAGCCCGCGCCCGAATCGGGCGGCCGGACGATTTAAATGCATTTGCGTGCATTTAAATCGACTTAATGAACCGCGCGCCCAACTCTACTGCCAAATCCCAGTTTACCGTCTTCTGGCCCGATCTGCGTCCGCGCTGTAACCGACCTGCAAAATAAAAGTCTGAAGTCGCCGCTGCAGCCTCCGATGAGCGGGGTCAGAGACTGCAACGGCTCTCTGACCCAGGTCATCCTCTGGTCGGGCGAGGAGGGGGTGGGAGAGGAGAGGGGGTGTGATGTCTCAAACCCTGTGGCGGGTGGCGGCGGGGGGAGAGGTGGGAGGCGAGGGGGTGTGACATCTCATCCCCTGGGGAGGGGGGGGGGGCGGGTTGGGAGGGGAGGGGCGGGGGTGTGATGTCTCATCCCCTGACGGGGGGGGGCGGGGTGACGTCTCATCCTTTGGGGGGGTGTGAGGGGAGGGTGTGTGAGGTCTCATCCCCTGGGGGGGGGGGGGGGGGGGGGCGGGGGGGGGGGGGGGGGGTGGAGATTGGCTGCCAGTCTGCGGCCGATCTCTCCTGCCGGAGTGGACGTGCGGCCATGCCATCCCACGAAACCTTCAGGATGAAGCGATTCCTCGCTAAGAAGATGAAGCAGAACAGGCTGATCCCACAGTGGCTGATTCCACAGTGTAAAGGGACACACCATCACTGGTACACTACCAGCCACAGCCATCTCTCCTGCTCTCTTGCCCCTGCAGGGAAGAGTAATCTGTGGCTGGTAGTGTACCAGTGATGGTGTATCCCTTTACACTGTGGAATCGGCCACTGTGGGATCAGCCAGTTCGGCCTCATTTTTTTTAGCGAGGAATCGCTTCATCCTGAAGGTTTCGTGGGATGGCATGGCCGCACGTCCACTCCGGCAGGAGGCATCGGCCGCCAACTGGCAGCCGACCCCCCCCCCGACCAGAGGATGAGACGTCACACCCCCTCTCCTCCCCTCCGCCTTGCCAGGGGATGATACATCACATCACACCCCACCACCCCCCCCCCCCCCCCCCCCCGCCCAGAGGATGATCATCAGAGAGCCGCTCTCTCCGCTTTCTGCTTTTTTTTCCGTGCCCAGGCACACTCTGTCAGATTTTTTTCGAACTGCGCATGCGCAGTTCAGAGCTCTGATCGGTCCGCCAGCGCTAAACCCCGGCCACGGCGCGGATCAGGCCAGAGCTGGCAAAACGCGTATGGGCGCGCTGCAAAGAGGATTCCAGACGCAGATCTATTTGACGCCCAGATTCGGCACTTAGGCTCAAATGGTAAAATTCCCCCCCATGTTTCCCTCTGGCCTATTCTGACCGAGGCTGCTTCTGTGGGCAACTGCTACAGACAGTCAGAGGTGGGAAAGTCTCTATTGAGGATACTCTGATTTTTCGCAGATGGCATACGGCCATCTCCACCCCAAGTCAAAGCCCATCAGGTGGATGGAGCCTGCGTCCCAGGACAACTGGGATTACCTGAGACCCACACTGCAGCTGCAGGAAATCCAATCAATGCTGGTCCAACAATTGTGGTCACATTTCATTTTTAAATATTTTAAAGTCTTCAGAGGGGGTTTCCATCTTGAGACACCCTTGTGGTACCTTACCTAAAGTTGCATTGACATTTTATCAATGGGATTGTTGATATTCCAATGCTGGACTCTCTCTTATTGGCTCAGCAGACTCAGGAACCCACCCAGCCACCACCCTCAATTGGACAGGGCTCCTACAGGTAACATTTGTGGGTTTCTGACCCGCATTTCACCACATCAGCACAATCAGTGCACTGAAGCAAACAACTTGCCAGTGTGTCTAATTCTGGGCATCACACTTTAGGAAAAATGAAAATTCTTTAAGGAATAGGAAAGATTAGATGAGGAATTTCAATTATGCGCACAGATTGGATTTGATTTGATTTATTATTGTCACATGTATTAATATACAATGAAAAGTATTGTTTCTTGCGCGCTATACAGACAAAACATACCGTTCATAGAGAAGGAAGCGAGAGAGTGCAGAATGTAGTGTTACAGTCATAGCTAGGATGTCGAGAAAGATCAACTTAATGCAAGGTAAGTCCATTCAAAGACCTGACAGTAGCAGGGAAGAAGCTGTTCTTGCGTCGGTTGGTACGTGACTTCAGACTTTTGTATCTTTTTCCCGAAGGAAGAAGGTGGAAGAGAGAATGTGCGGGTGCGTGGTCCTTAATTATGCTGGCTGCTTTGCCAAGGCAGCGGGAAGTGTAGACAGAGTCAATGGATGGGAGGCTGGTTTGCATGATGGATTGGGCTATGCTCACAACCTTTTGTAGTTTCTTGCGGTCTTGGGCAGAGCAGGAGCCATACCAAGCTGTGATACAAACAGAAAGAATGCTTTCTGTGGTGCATCTGTAAAAGTTGGTGAGAGTCATAGTTGACATGCCAAATTTCCTTAGTCTTCTGAGAAAGTAGAGGCGTTGGTGGGCTTTCTTAACTATAGTGTCGGCATGGGGAGACCAGAACAGGTTGTTGGTGATCTGGACACCTAAAAACCTGAAGCTCTCGACCCTTTCTACTTTGTCCCCATTGATGGAGACAGGGGCATGTTCTCCTTTAGGCTTCCGAAAGTCGATGACAATCTCCTTCGTTTTGTTGACATTGAGGGAGAGATTATTGTTGCTGCACCAGTTCACCAGGTTCTCTATCTCATTCCTGTACACTGTCTCGTCATTGTTTGAGATCCAACCCAGTATGGTGGTGTCATCAGCAAACTTGAAAATTGAATTGGAGGGGAATTTGGCCGCACAGTGTAGGTGTACAAGAAGTATAGTAGGGGGCTGAGAACACAGCCTTGTGGGGCACCAGTGTTGAGGATTATCGTGGAGGAGGTGTTGTTGCCTATCCTTACTGATTGTGATTTGTGAGTTAGGAAGTTCAGGATCCAGTCACAGAGGGAGGTGCCGAGGTCCAAGCCACGGAGTTTGGTTATGAGTTTCGTGGAATAATAGTGTTGAAGGCTGAGCTGTAGTCAATAAATAGGAGTCTGCCATAGGTGTACTTGTTATCTAGGTGTTCCAGGGTTGAGTGCAGGGCAGGGAAATGGTGTCTGCTGTGAACTTGTTGCAGCGGTAGGCAAACTGTAGTGGATCCAGGTAGTCCAGGAGGCTGGAATTGATTCGTGCAACGACTAATCTTTCGAAGCACTTCATAATGATGGATGTCAGAGCCACTGGCCGATAGTCATTAAGGCACGTTGCTTGGTTTTTCTTAGGTACCAGGATGATGGTCATCTTCTTGAAGCAGATAGGGACCTCAAATTGTTGTAAAGAGAGATTGAAGATGTCTGTGAATACAGATTGGAGGCACTGTGGTTGTTCCCCTTGGAGAAGGAAAAGAGGAGATTTGATGGAGGCTTTTAAAATCATGAGAAGTCATGACTGAGTAGATAGAAATTGTTCCTATTGGCAGAAGGATTGCGAATCAAGGATCAATGATTTAAGGTGATCGGCAAAACACCAAGAGTGTCATTAGGAAATACGTTTTTTTAAATGCAGAAAGTGGTTGCAATCTGGAATGCGGTAACTGAAAGGGTGGTGGAAACGGATTCAATCGTGAGTTTCAAAATATTACAGAAAAGAATTGGATAAACAGCAGAAGGGAAAAAATGCAGGAATATGGGGAAAGAGGTGGGAGTGAGCTGAGCTAAATTGCTCTTGCTGAGAGCCAACAGGGACTTGACAGGCCAAATAGCCTCCTTCCATGTTATTATTTGATGTTGCGATCTTATAGCTATCCCAGAGGAAGATTGGGAACTCTGATAGTATCATGGAGCTGGTAGAGTGTTTGAATCATGATATGTCATATACGAAGGGCTACATGCACACTTCTTCTGTTTTATTCACTCATGGGATTTGGGTGTTACTGGGCCAGCATTTATTGCCCATCCCTGAGGGCATTTAAGAGTCAACCACATTGCTCTGGGTCTGGAATTACATGTCGGTCGGACCAGGTAAGGACAACAGATTTCCTTCCCTGAAGGACATTAGTGAACCAGATGGGTTTTTACAACAATCAACAATGGTTTCATGGTCACCATTCGATATTTAATTCCAGATTTTTATTTAATTCAAATTTCACTATTGCCATGGTGGGATTTGAACCCTGGTCCCCGGAGCAATACCTTGGGTCTCTGTATTACTAGTCCAGTGACAGCTCCGCCTCTCCCTGAAAAATGAGTTATTCTGTAATGCAGAAATTGTCAGTAAACACAGCAACCAGTTCATGCAAAGCATTGGTCTTGTTTGACCAACCTTAATATTTTTGAGGAGGTAACAAAGAGAGTAGACAATAGCAATGTAGTAGATATGATCTATCTGGACTTTCAAAATGTATTCAGTTGGGTGCCCCCAAAAAAGATTAATGAATGAGGTCAGATATTGTGTAGTCAGAGGATGGATGCAGCAGAATGGATTGCGAGTTGCTTTAAGAGAGTGGAAGCTATTCAGAATGGCAGACAGTGGGAAATGGTATTCCATATTAATCAGAACTGGGGCCACTGCTGTTCACAACTTACATTAATGATTTGGAGTTTGATATCAAAAGTACAAACTCTAAGTATGCAGGTAATGTTAGATTGAGGGTAATCGTTAATACCTGGAGGACTGTCCACATTACAGGAGGACATTAATAAACTTGGAGAATGGATGAGTAATTGGCAAATGCAGTTCGATACAAATGAATGTAAGGTAGTACATTTAGATGGAAGAATTGTTATTTGGATGATGTGAGTTGGTGGGATAGAGAAACAGAAGGATTTCATAATACCAATCATTAAAATTTGTATCATAGATCAGCAAGACCAGGCAAAAGCAAACCAAGCACTGGGCTTACTCCGAGACAGATAGAATGGACAAGGAAGTTATGCTAAACCTGTATCAAACCTTGGTTAGATCATACTAAGAGTATTGCATGAAAAGGACAGAGACACTGGACAAGGTGCAGGGAAGATTTATAAGGATGATATCAGAAATGCGTGGGGATACATATCAAGAAAGGATGAAAGTCAGGGTCTCCTTTCTTCTGAAAAAGGAAGGCTGACAGAAGACTAGAATTTTTTAAATTATGAAAGATCTTGATAGGGAGAAATTTTCCTCTTGCGGAGAAGAGCAGAACTAGAGGTTGCCAATATAAGATAGTCACCAGGAAATCCAATAGGAAATTCAGGAGAAATTTCTTCACCCAAAGAGTGATAAGACTGTGAAACTTCTTACTAAAAGGAGCAGTTGAATCAAACAGAATAGAAGCATTTAAGGGGAAGTTAGACAAGCATATGAGGGAGAAGGGAATAGAGTATAACAATGATAGATTTAGATGAAGAAAGATGGGATGGAGGCTCAAGGGGAGCATAAACACTGGCATGAACTTGTTGAACACAATGAACTGGTCAGCCAGTGACTGGTTTCCGTGTCTTTTATGCTATGTAATCCTGTTTAAATGAGTTACATGACAAGTTAATTTATTTTGGTGGTATTGCTCACAGTAGAAAATTGACTAAGATATTGAAAAATCCTTGCTCTTTTAATTATGAAATAAAATTCCAAACATACTCATTAATTACTGAAATAAGCAGAGAAAACCTCAATTTATTGCCTAATCGAAGGGCAATATCTCTTACAGTGCATCGCTTGCAGTGCAATGGAGTAATCAACCTAGATTGTGTCCTCAAGTGCAGCTTGAACAGAGGACGTGAGAACTGCCAACGGTGCCAAGTTTACAGACTAACAAGTAAAAGTCATAGAAAATGGAAGATGTCATTATACTGGTCTAGTTAGGTATGGCTGGTATCAAGACGTGTTACGGTAATTTACACAGAAAACATGACTGATGAAAGTAACGTAAAACAAATTAAATAGAACTCCCATAAAATGATCCTAAAACATCATATCTGCAGGCACAATCGTCAAATCATTATTTTTAGATTTCTAACTAATACTTAATGCAGTTTCATCTTTGTCAGCTTTGCTTCCTTTGTCAAAATGGAACTAATAACTCTCTATCAATGTATGGAGGGAAAATATCATTAGGGTTCGTTAACTTTAGACTAATATTCTCTCAATCCGCAAGAACAATGCAAAGAAGAAATATATTTCACTGAATTGTCACATAATTTCATTCTAAAATGTCTTTCCTAATTAATGGTGTCACCAAGTTTTTATTGTTGTATTTTATGCTGAATACAATCCAGTTATGAAGCAAGATGTATTCTTTGTTTATTATTGGTGTCTCTGTCAGCCTTTATTACAATGATTTATTCTATATAACATGGTCTTTAGGCTCAACCTGATAATTGACATTTACTGCGGGATTCTCTTTGAAAAACAACTTTTAAGATGACACATCCTTTTTTGCAAAATACCAGATTGTGGTTTTCTTTATCCACCTGGCAATTTAAAATCATAAACTGCACCACAGAGAGCAATTTGAAACAATGATAATGACAAGTATCCTCCTCCGTCCAGTGGCTTCATGGCTGCTGCCACATATGTGCATCTGACAGTAAACAGGAAAAGAGCCAAAACAGTCGTCCCATTAATGTCAGCTAAAGACCATCAACTGCGCTCCCAAAAGCATCTCTCTCTCCTGCTCAGTTCTTGCTATCTGTTCTCCTGTGAAATATTATGATGCATCTTTATATTTATAATGAATTCTATAAAGATGCAGCTTCGTGTTCTCGAGCTAATTTTGGAATGCAAGCTTTATACCCTACATTAGCAGCCTTTTTGGGAAATCAGGTTGTTAATTTACAATCATTATGACTTGTTAAATTTTAAACTCACCACAGGGATCTTAATGATGTCTACAAATCAGTTTCAAATGTTTATCTGCAAATAAACGTTCGATGTGTACCTATTCCATTTGAATTATCAGTTCAGTATATTAACTCTATCAATATTTTTAAAATGAGAAACAATGTGGAAATAATAGAGATTTCAAATTATTATTTTAGTCATGAATTCTTCTTGCTTTGAGATTGTGAAAAACAATGCATGAGGACCTTCAGATGCTATTAAAATTCCAGGCTCATGGTCATTTTTTAATAGAATACAAGCAGCTATCACCAATGAAATATTTAATGTCATAAAACCAAGATATTGGATGAAGGAAGACATGCTGCCCTCAATACAGAATAAATCACCTCACAGAAATAGTTATGCCTTGCTCTTGAAAATGACATTTCAGCAAGAACCAAGGTTTAAAAAATGATCAGCTGCTATTATCTTAGTCAGTTAAAACATATTATTCACACATTAAAGTACCTCAGAAACAGATATTGCACTTAGAAATTGCCTCTCTTGAATTTAATATTTTGACGAATCTATTTTTCTAACATGCTGGTTAGACCAGTCTAAAATATTCAACAACATGTATTCGAATAGTGGATTGAATTCTTCCAAGACCCTGCTGGTGGGTTCGTTGGCAGTTGTGGGGGGGGCGGAGGTGTGGTAGTGAGGGGGGTGGTGTGATAGTGGGGGGGAATACTGCGGGAGACCCAGAAATAAGTTTCACAGCAACTTGAATTTACAGCGCGATCTGCAGTGCAATGAAAACCCACCAGAGGCCAATTTGAACCTCACTTGTACCCAGTTAATGGGGTGCAGGTGAAGTTCTGACACCCTCTATGCCAGGTTCTCTGTGATGCCAGTGAGAAAACACACTGGCATGGAACAGATTTAGAACAACGTGGTGTGCAGATGTTAGGACTCACCTGAACAAAATCTGGGGCTGCCACTAGAATTTGGGATGGAGGCAGCCAGCAACCCTGGACCTTGGAAAACCACAGTAGTGGGTTGGGAATATATCTGCAGGTGGACCGTACAGATTGGGTGTCCTGCTCCCTCCTCTCCCATCTGTTTGATTATCCATTTATGTCGGCGTGAGGGCATGCCTTTAAAAGTGGTGCCCCAACTTTTAAAGAACTATGTTGTTGGTGGGCCAGGCTCAGTCAGAGCCCACACTGCCAATATGACACCGTGGGACTTACCTCTTTCATTTTTTAAACTCGCCAAGAATATGGTGGAGATAGCCACTGTTGGGACAATCAGTGCCACTTATCAAAACTTAAAAACTCACTTATGCCCAAGTGCACAGCCCCAACTTTTTTTCTGTCATATATATTGGGGAACGAGAGGGCAATTTCCCCAATTTACATCATTTTGGTGCTTAGTCTATTAGCAAGTATAGCAACAGCATAGCCTGTAGTATGTTAGGGTATCTCTAACAGCAACTTTCAGATTTAATAGACTTGTTCAAAATTATGAGAGTTTTTGATAAACAGCATGAAACTGTTTCCACTGGCAACAAAAAAGTCTGATTTAAAATAACTGGCAAAAAAGGTAATGGGGGACAAGAAGATAATTATTTTTTTTTTAAACTCAGTATGTTATGATATTGTGGAACACACTCCCCAAAACAATGGTGGAAACAGATTCAGGGTGGTGGAAGTGGATTCAAGATTAAATTTCAGAACTAAATAAGATATCTACACAAAAATGAAAAAGTTGCAAAGCTAAGGGAAAAGAGCAAATGAGTGGGATTAATTGTTATCTCTTTCAAGAGCTGGTGCAGGCATGATGAACTGAATGACCTCCTTTAATATTATACAAATATCTGATTCTATTAAAAATCAGATTTCTATTAACAGAGGAACTCATTTATCATATTCCTTATGGAAACAAGATTCAAGGCAAATAATTGTAATTTCAGCATTCTTAAAGTACTGCATAAGCATTGCCTAGTACAGTCTAAAGAGCCTGTCTCTTTTCTATGCCCCTCTTTTCTTGGCTGTGCCCTTGCTGGAAACCTATTCATACCAAACATCGTCCAATTCTGATGAGAGGTTATCAACCTGAAACATTTCTCTCTCCACAGATGCTCCCTGACCTGCTCAGCTTTCCCTCTGCTCGTTCAGGTTTTCAGCATCTGCAGTATTTCACTTATGTTATAACGTTTACAGACAACATATTGTGAGATGGTATGTTATACCAGCTAATGAAGTAGGTAATCTCCAAATCCTCAGAACATTCTGAAGCATTACTGCTAAATATTAAAAGATTGCACCTTACAAGAAAGGCTAAACCTGATGGATGATACTCATACTTTGTTTTAGCACTCTCCCATCTAAGTCATTAAATTTGTGGGTTCATGTAAGTCATGGATAGCAAGTTTAGCGAGGTGGTCCCACCGCAGGTGGGGTTTGCACAGGGAGAAAGGGAATGGGTGACCATCAGGAACAGTAAAAGACTCAGGAAGGTAGTGCAGGAGTCCCCTGTGGTCAACCCCCTCTCAAAAAGATATACCATTTTGAATACTGTTGGGGGTGGGGGGTGGGGTGGGGGGGGGGGGTGATGGCCTCTCAGGGGAAAGTAGCAGCAGCTAAGTTCACAGCACTGTGGGTGAGGGGCGAGAGGAAAACAAATGGCAGGGCTATTGTGATAGTTAGGGGCACAGACAGATGCTTTTGTAGCCGCAAACGTGAATCAAGGATAGTATGTTGCTTCCCTGGTGTTAGGGTCTGGGTTGTCACTGAGCGATTGCAGGGCACTCTGGAGAGAGAAGGTGAACAGCCACTGATTGTGGTACACCTTAGTACCAACGACATGGGTAAACTAAGGGATGAGGATCTGCAAGATGAGTACAGGAAGTTAGAACACAAATTAAAATGCAGAACCTGAAATGTAGTAATCAAGATTATTCCCAGTTCCATGTGTTAGCGAGTGCAGGAATAAAAGGACAGATCAAATGAACACTTGGCTAGAGAGATGGTGTAGCTGGGAGAGACTCAGATTCTGGAGGCACTGAAACAGGTTCGAAGTAAAGGCAAATTACTGCGGATGCTGGAATCTGAAACCAAAAGAGAAAACGCTAGAAAATCTCAGCAGGTCTTGCAGCATCTGTAAGGAGAGAAAAGAGCTGACGAATCGAGTCCAGATGACCCTTTGCCAAAGCTCAAGGCAGGACCTGTATAAACAGGATGGGCTGCACCTAGGCAGAGCTGGGACCAATGTCCTTGCGGGGCCTTTTGCAAGTTCTGTTGGGGAGTATTTAAATTAGTGTGGCAGGGTGATGGAATCTCAGGAATAGGATCAGATAGGTCAGATTCAGATCAGGAAAATGGAGGTAGAACATTAGCTTGTGATGTTGAAGATGTAGTGATAGACTTAGAATTACAGGAGAAGGAAAGTTTAAAAAGTGTCCAGCAAGGGGAATTGACAGGTTAAACTGCTTATACTTAAATGCAAGTATAACAAACAAAGTTGATAAGTTAAAGGCACAAGTCGACAGAAAGATGGCAGCATGATGTCATTGCTATAACAGAAACCTGGCTAAAGGACGGGCAAAATTGGCAGTTCAATATCCCTGGTTGTAGAGTCTTCAGACACAATAGAGTGGGAGATAAAAAAAAAGAGTGGGAGATAAAAAAAAAGAGAGGGAGAAGCACTAATGGTTAAAGAATCAATTCCAGTTTTGAGGCAGGATGACATACTGGATGGGTCAACAAACAAAGCTTTATGGGTTGAGCTTAGAAATAAAAAAGGGGCAGTCACAATACAGAGCATACTACAAAACCCCAAATAGTGAAAGGGAGATAGAAGAACAAATATGTAGATAAATTTATGCCTCTAAGAATAAGGGGGCAATAATAGTAGGAGGCTTTAACCATCCCAATATTAACTGGGATTCAAACAATATAATGGACACTGAGAGAGAAGAATTCATGCAGTGCCCAGGAAACATTTTTCAACCAATTAGTAACAAACCCAACAAGAAGAGGTGTAATCCTTGGGGAATAAAGAAGGGCAAGTGAGTGAAGTGTTAGTTGGCGATCATATCGGGGATAGTGATTATACTTAAGTTAGATTTAGCATTGCTTTGGAAAAGGACAGAGATAAAGCTGGAAGAAAAGTTTTGAACTGGGAGAAGGCAAATTTTGCAGGAATGTGATGGGACCCGGCTAAGATGGATTGGGCAGCACTGCTAGGTGATAAATCAGTGGAAAACCAGTGGGAAGCACTAAAAAGTGAGATCCTAAATGTACAAAGTAGACATGTCCCTCAAAAAAATAAGTGTGGTACTGCCAAATCTAGATGCCCCTGGTTGCCTAGAAGAATAGAGGAAGATCACAAAGTGTACCTGTTGTGGGTACAAAGAACTAAGCACTGCAGATAGCCTAGATAAATACTGGAAGTGCAGGGACAAAGTAAAAAAAGGAAATAAGGAAATCAAAGACTGGGCATGGAAAGAAATTAGCTCGTTAAGTTCAAGAAAACCCAAAAATGTTTTACCAATATATTAATTGTAAAAGATCAGTCAAGGAAAAAGTGGGACCTATCAGAGATGAAGAAGGGAACTTGTGTGCAGATGCAAAGGCTGTGGGAAGGATGTTAAATTAATATTTTGTCTCTGTGTTTACAAAGGAAAGGGATGAAGTAGATGTAGTAGTCCAGGAGGAGCACTGAGATATTGGATGATCTTAAAAACCGAGGAAGTACTCGAAGGGTTGGAATCCTTGAAAGTCAGTAAGTCACCAGGGCCAGATGGACTGTTTCCAAGGCTGCTGAAGGAGGGCATGGAAGAAATAGCAGAAGCTCTGAGAATGATTTTCCAACCTTCAGTAGATACAGGGGAGGTACCGGAGGACAGGAGAAATGCAAACGTAGTTCCAATGTTTAAAAAGAAATCAAAGGAAATGCAAACAATTATAGGCCAGTTAGTCTTACATCGGTGGTGGGAAAATTAGTAGAATCTATTCTGAGAGATAAGATTAACTGTCATATAGAAAGGCATGGAGTTGTCAGGGATGACCAGCATGGATTTGTTCAAGGAAGGTCTTGCCTCACAAAATTGATTAAATCTTTTGAGGAAGTGACAAGAAGGGTTAATGAAATTAGTGCAGTTAATGTTGTGTACATAGATTTTAGCAAGGTGTTTGACAACGTCCCACATGGCAGATTGGTCAAAAATAAAAGCCCATGGGATATAGGATTAAAAGTTGGCTTAGTAACAAGAAACAAAGTGTTATGGTCAATGGGTGCCCTTGCAAATGGAAAGTTGCTTCAAGTGGTGTTCCACAGGTTTCAGTGTTGGGACCCTTGCTGTTTATGTTATATGTTAATGATTTGGACGTGAATGTGGGGGGGGGGGGCATGATTAGAAAATTTGCAGACGATAAAAAGTTTGGCGGAGTAGTGGATAGTGTAGAGGATAGCTATAATCTACAAAACGATATCAATGGGCTGGTGGAGTGGGCGGTAAAATGGCAGATAGATTTTCACATAAAGAAGTCTGAGGTCATGCATTTATGGAGGTCAAACAGTTATAGGAAACACACAATAAATGGGAATATACTAAGAAGGGTAGATGAAGTGAGAGATTTTGACTTAAAATACACAGATCCCTAAAGGCAGCAGTTCAAGTAGACAGGGTTGTAAAGAAGGCATGTGGAATGCTCTCCTTTGTTGGCTGAGGTATAGAATATAAAAGTAAAGATATAATGCTGAAATTGTGTACAATACTGTTGAGGCCACAACTGGAGTATTGTGTGCATTTCTGACCACCATATTACAGGAAGGAAACAATTGCTCTGGAGAGAGTGCAGAGAAAGCAAGAATGTTACCAGGGCTAGAAAAGTGCAGCAATGTGGAGAGATTGGATAGATTGTGGTTATTTTCTTTGGAATAAAGAAGGCTGAGGGGCGACTTGATAGAGGTGCACAGAATTATGAGGGGAAGAGATTGAGTGGACATGATGCTTTTCCTTGGTGGAGAATTCTAGAACCAGGGGACATAAATTCAAAGTAAGTGGCAGTAGGTGTAGCGGGGACATGAGGAAGAACTTTTTTAAAATGAAAAGCAAACATGGCAAGTCTATGAGAGTAGTAGATCTGTCTCATTTTTTGTTCCCTGCAAATGTACGAAGATAGTACTTACATTTTGTCCATTATAGCTCAAATCTTTCTAAGTTTGATGCATCACAGATTCAGCAATTCAACTCTTATAAAGATTTACCAGGAATGATGATAATTGCAATACAGCAATTATTTTTTAAAATGTTCACATAATTCACTCAGCAAATTGAATGAAATGGCTATTGAGGCAGAGACTAGAACATTGTTTATAGTAAAACTGAAACAAAGTAAAAGACAAACAAAGAGAAATGAGTTTCGAGGAACTATCTATAATTAAAGAGCTAGAACCAGCACAAATACAGTGGCCCAAATGGGTTGTATGTGTTATGATTGCTATGATTTTATGATACCTATAATCTGTACTGCATTTGAACATTTTAAGGTTGCAACATGATTATGATTGTGGATTTTTTGTCTTGTCAGAGGCAGAGTATTTTATGTTAAATTATCTTAATTATCATTGTCTTAACTACAGGATGCAACCAAAAATAACTACATGAAATTAATGTTAGTACTTCTGGGAGCACTGAAAGATTTTAGAGAAATCATGTTGGAGTACTAAGAGGAAACAAATTTCCCACAGTCCAATCTATGTGTGGCGTTTATTTTGGGAACTTTAAACTTCTACAGACAATGAGAGAACTCCAGAAAATGTCACTGAAAGAGAACTGTACACACAAAAAAAAATGCATGAAACTTTATAATTTGACATTCTGTAAAGACCTCTTGGATTGATCAACAGAAAACTGATATGCAGTAGCATATTTATTTCAAGCACAAATGTGTTTTAAGCACTATTATTGCTCAAATTATAATCTTGCACAGAAGCTGACTGCCTGGCCACAGAGGACTCAGGCTCAGAACTGTGAAGAACAAATTTAGAATAAAAGTTAGGAAATATTTATTTGCACAAGTTATGGTTAACAATTAAAAGAGGTTGGAAGTATGGTTGGTCAAGGGGAGGGCAATAGATTAATTTATTAAACAGTTGGATGCTGAAACATGGGACTGCCCTGTTGGTGTGTGCTTCAGGATGAGGTAAAACGGGGTGAAATAGCTTCTTCATTGTGATCTGCTCAGTGTTGCAGAGGAGAGACTCAGAGCATGGATTGGCCATTACAGCAAAGTGGGCTCATGTCATTTAACTGTCTTTAAGTTGACAAAAATTAAAGTTTTTTTTTAATGCAGCCTTGTAAAGTCAAATATTGGGCAAAAGTAAGCTTTTTTAAATGTAAAGAATATTTTGGGATGGCAGAAAATAGAGCTTAGTTTTCTTGAGCAATCCTAGTCATCTGAAGACTTTTTCAAAAATCTACCTTGGTTTCTTGTCTTTTATGTAAACAACAAAAAAGCAAAACTGGCTTGAATGCCAGGGATGATCAGTTTCATTTTTTGGAACACATGGTCACCAGATACAATATAAAATAAATAATCTTTACAGAAACAATGATTCAAAAGCATGTCACCCACCCAGCTCAGGACTGAGTTGGCAGTTCTATGACTGCCAACTCTGGCCGGACATATTCCTGGACATTTTGACACATGACCTTCATTATCAAACCTCTACCCAATCTATTTTACTATCGCCAATGCTCAAAAACAAAAACAAAGAAAGACTTGCATTTATATAGCACTTTTCACAACCACCAAATGATATTATTTTACGTCCAAGGTTGCTCAAGTGCAAGCTGGATTCTTTCAATATTTAGCCCAACCTATGCTCTTTAATCACAGCAAATGTAGCAGCATGTTTTAAATTGTTTAAACAATTACACAGATTTTGCAAATGCCTTAGTGGCATCAACCAAAGTATACAAAACATGTAATTGCAATTCTCAAAATGTTATCTTTTCTAATATCAAATTATATACAAGATTTTGAACTTTAATTCTGAACGAGTCATTTTACATTGACAGTCTTTTATTGTATTAATGTCAATCTGCGATGTCATTTTTCATTAGCATTCTCTAAGATAATATAGCCATTTTATATACTAATAAAATCTCACAAAATGGATAGCTTAATCAAAATGTTTTATTCATGTGGGAAAGGAAGAAGAAACACACAAACAGATCTCCCTTGATGGTTTAGCAGGCGAGTATACAGAATGGTATGGTACTAAATTACACATACCAGGGTCAATATCCAATTTGTGCTGATCTCAGTCTTGGCAATAGCACAGGCAATAAAATTGTCCTCTCAGCCTGGCCGAGGAAAGAAAAACAGAAATCAGCCAACGGTTCCCTACTTGATCAAAATCCAGTGGCACTTTTTAGAAAAGGTGTTGATGTCAACATTGGACGAGAAAACAAAATAGGCTGAGCAACGTATCCAATGCAATTAGCTTGCTGGACTCTTAGTTTTACATGAAGATAACAACAGATTGAAGACAAATAGCTTGAGAGCATATAGATATTAGGATATAGATATTAAGACTTCTAGCACCACCTCCTCTGTAATATGTACACTCCTCAAGACATCACTATTTATTTCCCCAAGTTCCCTAACATCCATGCCTTTCTCAACAGTAAATACTGATGAGAAATATTTATTTAGGATCTCACCCATCTCTTGTGGATCTGCACATAGATGACCTTGTTGATCCTTAAGAGGCCCTACTCTCTCCCTAGTTACTCTTTTGCCCTTTATGTATTTGTAGAAGCTCTTTGGATTCCCCTTTGCCTTATCTGCCAAAGCTATCTCATGTCCTCCTGCATCCCAGGGTATTGAAAGAAATGTCAGAGGTAATAGTGGATGCGTTAGTGATTATTTATCAAAACTCGTTGCATTCTGGGGTAGTGCCGGTTGATTGGAAAACGGCTAATGTTACGCCGCTGTTTAAAAAAGGAAGGAGACAAAAGGCGGGTAACTATAGGCCGGTCAGCTTAACGTCTGTAGTAGGGAAAATGCTGGAATCCATTATTAAAGAGGAGATAGCAGGGCATCTGGATAGAAATGGTTCGATCAATCAGACGCAGCATGGATTCATGAGGGGAAAGTCGTGCTTGACGAACATGTTGGATTTTTATGAAGATGTGACGAGGGCGGTTGATGGAGGAGAACCGGTGGATGCAGTGTTTTTGGATTTCCAAAAGGCGTTTGATAAGGTGCCCCATAAAAGGCTGCTGAAGAAGATTAGGGCACACGGAGTTGGGGGTAGTGTGTTAAAGTGGATTGGGGACTGGCTATCCGACAGGAAGCAAAGAGTCGGAATAAATGGGTGTTTTTCCGGTTGGAGGAAGGTAACTAGTGGCGTGCCGCAGGGATCGGTACTCGGGCCGCAACTGTTTACCATTTATATAGATGATCTGGAGGAGGGGACGGAGTGTAGGGTAACGAAGTTTGCAGACGACACAAAGATAAGTGGAAAAGTGAATCGTGTGGAGGACGGAGAAGATCTGCAGAGAGATTTGGACAGGCTGAGTGAGTGGGCGAGGATATGGCAAATGGAGTATAACGTTGAGAAATGCGAGGTTATACACTTTGGAGGAAATAATAACAAATGGGATTATTATCTCAATGGAAACAAATTAAAACATGCTACCGTGCAAAGGGACCTGGGGGTCCTTGTGCATGAGACGCAAAAGCCCAGTCTGCAGGTACAACAGGTGATCAAGAAGGCAAATGGGATGTTGGCCTATATTGCGAGGGGGATAGAATATCAAAGCAGGGATGTCTTGATGCACCTGTACAGGGCATTGGTGAGGCCGCAGCTGGAATACTGTGTGCAGTATTGGTCCCCTTATATGAGGAAGGATATATTGGCATTGGAGGGAGTGCAGAGAAGGTTCACCAGGTTGATACCGGAGATGAGGGGTTTGGATTATGAGGAGAGGCTGAGGAGATTGGGTTTGTACTCGTTGGAGTTTAGAAGGATGAGGGGGGATCTTATGGAGAGTTATAAGATAATGCGGGGGCTGGATAGGGTGGAGGCGGAGAGATTCTTTCCACTTAGTAAGGAAGTTAAAACTAGAGGACACAGCCTCAAAATAAAGGGGGGTCGGTTTAAGACAGAGTTGAGGAGGAACTTCTTCTCCCAGAGGGTGGTGAATCTCTGGAATTCTCTGCCCACTGAGGTGGTGGAGGCTACCTCGCTGAATATGTTTAAAGCGCGGATGGATGGATTCCTGAGCGGTAAGGGAATTAAGGGTTATGGGGATCAGGCGGGTAAGTGGTACTGATCCACGTCAGATCAGCCATGATCTTATTGAATGGCGGGGCAGGCTCGAGGGGCTAGATGGCCTGCTCCTGCTCCTATTTCTTATGTTCTTATGTTCTTTCTCTCTGAACTCTACCCCAACAACCTCTATACTCTTCAAAGGATCCACTTGATCCCAGCTGCCTCTGCATGTCATACGCCTCCTTCTTCTTTTTGACCAGGGCCTCAATATCCCAAGTCATCCAGGGTTCCCTCCTTCTACCAGCCTTGCCCTTCACTCTAAGAGGAATGTGCTTACCCTGAACTCTGGTTGACACACTTTTGAAAGTCTCCCACTTACCAGATGTCCCTTTGCCTTCCCACAGACTCCCCCAATTAACTTTCGAAAGTTCCTGTCTAACACCATCAAAATTTGCCTTGCCTTTAGAATTTTAACTTTTGGGCCAGACCTATCATTCTCCATAACTATCTTAAATCTAATGGAATTATGGCCACTAGTCCCAAAGTGATATCTCACTAACACTTCTATCACCTGCCCTTCCTTATTTTCCAAGAGGTCAGGTTTTGCCCCATCTCTAGTCGGGCCATCCACACACTGAATGAGAAATTCCTGCTGAATACACCCAAATGTCTTTCCATCCAAGCCCATAATGCTATGGTCGTCCCAGTCAATATTGGGAAAGTTAAAATCCCCAACTAATACCACTCTATTTTTCTTCCAGCTATCTGTAATCTCCTTACATATTTGCTCCTCAATTTCCCATTGTTTGGGAAAATAATATTGTTGTACAATCTTATCAAAGTGATCTCTCCCTTCTTATTTTTCAGTTCTCGACTCAGTGGGCGAACCCTCCGAAATATCCCCTCTCAGTACTGCCATGATGTTCCACTTATCAAAACGCAACTCCCCCCTCCTCTCTTTCCTCCTGTTCTATCTTTCCTATAGCATCTGTACACTGGAACATTGAGCTGCCAGTCCTGCCCCTCTCTTAGCCATGTTTCACTAATAGCTATAATATCCCAGTCCCATGTATCCATCCATGCCCTGAGTTTATCTGCCTTGTCCGTCAGGCCTCTTGCATTCAAATCAGTGCATTTTAATCTAGGCTTCCCTTGCTCTCTGCCCTGCTTTCTCAGACCATCTGTCCGGTCATGTTTTGTACACTCTCCCCGTGTTTTATTTCTCTTAGCCTTACTGGACCCATTCACTCAGTTCTCCACAGTCTCTGTACTCATAGATCATCATAGAAACCCTACAGTGCAGAAGGAGGCCATTCGGCCCATCGAGTCTGCACCGACCACAATCCCACCCAGGCCCTACCCCCACATATTTACCCACTAAGCCCTCTAACCTACGCATCTCAGGATTCTAAGGGGCAATTTTTAACCTGGCCAATCAAGCTAACCCACACATCTTTGGACTGTGGGAGGAAACCGGAGCACCCGGAGGAAACCCACGCAGACACGAGGAGAATGTGCAAACCCCACACAGACAGTGACCCGAGCCGGGAATCGAACCCGGGACCCTGGAGCTGTGAAGCAGCAGTGCTAACCACTGCGCTACCGTGCCGCCCTTTTTAATTTTTGCCGCTATCGTACCATGTGGCCCTTTTTAATTTTTGACTGTGGTTTCTCGCCTTTCACTTTTCCCCTTACTGCCTTTTGTTTCTGTTCTCAATTTACTTCCCTCTGATTTCCTGCATCGGTTCCCATCCCCCTGCCACATTAGTTTAAACCTTCCCCAAAAGCACTAGCAAACACTCCCCGTAGGAGATTGGCTTCAGTCCTGCTCAGGTGCAGACCGTCCGATTTGTACTGGCCCCACCCCCCCCAGAACCGGTTCCAATGTCCCAGGAATTTGAATCCCTCCCTCTCGCACCAGCTCTCAAGCCATGTATTCATCTTAGCTATCCTGACATTCCTACTCTGACTAGCACGTGGCACTGGTACCAATCCTGAGATTACTACCTTTGAGGTCCTATTTTTAGTTTAATTCCTAAATCCAGCTTGTAGGACCTCATCCCATTTATCTACCTATATCTACCTATTATCTACTATATGCACCATGATAGCTGGCTGTTCACTCTCCCCCTCCAGAATATCCTGCAGCCACTCCAAGACATCCTTGACCCTTGCACCAGGGAGGCAACATACTATCCTGGAGTCTCATTTGCGTCCGCAGAAATGCCTGTCTATTCCCTTTACAATTGAGTCCCCTATCACTATAGCTCTGCCACTCTTTTTCCTGCCCTCCTGCGCAGCAGAGCCAGCCAGGGTGCCATGAACCTAGCTGCTGCTACCTTCAAAGAGCAAAGAACAGTACAGCACAAGAACAGGCCCTTCAGCTCTCCAAGCCTGCGCCGATCATGATGGTTGCCTAAACTAAAACTGTATGTACTTACGGCGTCCGTATCCTTCCATGCCCATTCTGTTCATGTATTCATCTAGTTGCCCCCTTAAATGCCGCTATCGTACCAGCTCTGTGGTACCACCTCCCCAGGCAGGGCGTCACCTGGTGAGCCATCTCCCTCAATAGTATCCAAAGTGGTATATCTTACTCGGTAATTTTTAACTGCGGTGTGACCAACTCACTGACCATGCTATCCACGACTTCCTCAGCATTGTGGATGCTCCAAAGTGAATCCACCTGCAGCTCCAGAGCTGTCAAGTGGTCTAACAGAAGCTGCAGTTGGACACAGATCTTGCACCTGAAGGAGGCAGGGACACTGGAAGGGTCCCTGAATTCCCACATCACACAAGAGGAGCATGACATGGGTCTGGGATCTCCAGCCATGACTTAGCCCTTAAGTTAACTCACAACAACTACAATGCCAAGAGAAAAAATAAAATAAAAATTAACAGTGAATAACCAACTGTACAGGGCCATCTTGGTGAACTCGAAGATTGTAGTGGTGAGGGCGGTACAAGAAATTCCCACTGAAAGTGAATGAACTTTTTGCATGCTCGCCAAATTTTCTGTCCCACCACCTGTCGTAGGTGAGACCTGAAAGTTCTGGCCAATGGTACTACAACCTGAAACAGTAGATAAACAAAACCTGTTATTAGAATAAGGGCAATGGCACTGGAATAACAATGGAGCTGACTCACATAAACAGGAATCAAAGGTGGCAAGCAAAACTCTCCACTTGCCTGGATCAATACAGCTCCAACAGCAATCAAGGAACTCAACACCATCAAGGACAAAGCAGCACACGTGATCGGGACCCTATTCACCACTTTAAACATTCATTTCTTTCACCATCAATGCATAATGGCAACAATATGTATCATTTACATGTTGCACTGCAGCAATTTGCCTTTGACAGCTAGAAACTCTTGACCTGTACCACCTCGAAAGATAAGGGCAGCAGACACATGGGAAAGTGAACCCTGAAAATTCCCTCCGAAGTCTCATGGCAACCCGACATTGAAACATTTCAATCTTTCCTTTACTGACCATTGGTCAAAAACATGGAACTGCCTTCCTAACACCACTGAGGATGTATTTAGACCAGGTGGATTGCAGTTGCTCAAGAAGACTGTTCACAATCGACATCTGAAGGGCAATTACTGATGTTCAAAAAACATTAGTCTCGGCAGTGAAACTAACATCACATAAAAATGTATTTTATTTTAAAATTGCTGCCTTCCCACATGATTTTTTCAGCCTTTCTACCTTCCCCAAAAGAGTAGAGAAGCAAGGAAGTCATGATGAATCTTCAAAAGAAAACAACGGTTCAGCTTCAACTTGTGTCCAATCCTGGAGATTACACTTCCCTCAATGTCAACAAAATGAAGAAGATGGTCATCGACTTCAGAAAGCATAAAAGAGGGCATGCCCCTATCGACATCAATGGGGACAAAGTAGGAATGGTCGAGAGCTTCAAGCTTTTAGATGTCCAGATCACCAACAACCTGTCCTGGTTCCTCCATACGGAGGCTATGGTTAAGCAAGCCCACCACTTTCTCAGAAGACGAAGAAAATTTGGCATGTCCACCACAACTCTCACCAACTTCTACAGATGCACCACAGACCATTTTTTCTGGTTGTATCACAACTTGGTATGGCTCCTGCTCTGCCCAAGACAGCAAGAAACTACGAAGGGTCGTGAATGAAGTCCAGTCCATCGCACAAATCAGCCTCACATCTGCTGACACTATACGCTTTCCGCTGCCTCGGAAAAGCAGCCAGCATAATCAAGGACCCCACGCACCTCGAACATACTCTCTACCTTCTTCTGTCGGGAAATAGATACAAAGGTTGGAGATCACGTACCAACCGATCCAAAAACAGCTTCTTCTCTGCTGTCATCAGATTTTTGAATGGACCCACCTCGAATTAAGTTGATATTTCTCTACTTCATAGCCATGACTATAACACTACATTCTGCACCCTCTCCTTTCCTTCCCTAATTACGGTATATTTTGTCTGCATAGCACGCACAAAACAATACTTTTCATTGTATACTAATACATGTGACAATAATAAATCAAATCAAAGATGTGAAGGCATTAGGCAAGGCTCTAGAAAAGATTTATGAGAATGTTTCCAAGGAGGAAGGACTCCACTTATATCGATAAATTAGAGAAGTTGGGGCTGTTCTACTCAGAGAATAAAGATGTTCAAAATCCTGAAGGTTCTGGTTAGAAGAAGTAGGGAGAAACTAATTTGATTGATTGGGGGGGGGGGGGGACTTCAGATGGGGCGGGGGGGGGGGAGACTTCAGATTCCTAGGGCACTGTGACCAGTTCTGGGGGAGGTGGGACCTGTACAAACTGGATGGGTTACACCTGGGCAGGATCGAAACTGATGTCCTTGCGGGGGTTGGGGAGCAGGGGGGTACTTGCTAGAGTGGTTGGGGAGGGTTTAAACTAATATGGCAGGGGGATGGGAACCTTTGCAAAGATTCAGAGCCAGGAGAACTAAGGGCAAGAGGAACAGGTAGTAAGGAGAATAAGGAAAGTGATAGGCAGACAAATCAAGGGCCAGAGTCAGATAAGGACAAAGTAAAAAATAGTAAGAAACGGAAAATAAATGTTAAAAATGCCCACCTTAAGGTTTTGTACCCAAATGCTCGGAGCATTCGAAACAAAATGGATGAATTAGCTGCACAGATAGATGTAACGGGGTATGGCTTCAAGGTGAGCAAGGATGGGAACTAAACATTGAGGGCTATTCAATGTTTAGGAAGCACAGACGGAAAGGAAAAAGTGGTGGAGTTGCATTCTTGACTAAAGATTATATTGATATGATATGGAGGAAAGATATCTGCATAGATGATGTGGAATCCGCATGGTTCGAGGTAAGAAATAACAAGGGGCATAAAACATTGGTGGGGGTAGTATACAGACACCAAACTGTAGTGATAATGTTGGGAAAAGCATTATACAGTAAACCAGAGATACATGTGTTAAGGAACATCCGTGATTATAGAAACTAGAGGAAGGAGGCCATTTGGCCCTTCGAGCCTGCTCCGCCATTCATCTTGATTATGGCTGATCATTGAATTCAATATCCTGATCCCCTTCCTCCCATATCCCTTTAACCCCTAGAGCCATATCTAATTTCTTCTTGAAATCCGACAACATTTTGGCCCCAACTACATTCTGAGGCAGTGAATTCCACAGATTCACCACCCTCTGGATGAAGACATTTCTCCTCACCTCAATTCTAAAAGATTTACCCTTTATCACCTAACTATGACCCTAGTTCTGGACTCCCCCACCATTGGGAACATTCTTTCTGAATCTATCCTGTCTAACCTGATGCACTATCAATTACGATACGAGGACTCCAGCGAGTGAGTGAATTAACAGGCTTTTATTCACAAAGAACAGGAGCACACCCCTGTAGCTGACCTGGCCCAGGCTGAGGCGAGGAGGAGGAACCATCACCTTTATACCTCGTTCTGGTGGAAAGGGAGTCGTCTCAGGTGGAAAGAGAGGAGTCTCGGGCCAGGTGCAGCATGGGTGTGTCCAGGCATACACATGTAGTTACAGTGGTTCACCACATAACCCTGTTAGCATTTTATAAGTTTCTATGAGATCCCCTCTCATTCTTTTAAACTCCAGTGAACATACTCCTAACCAACTTGTCTCTCCTCATACGGCAGACCTGCTATCCCAGGAATCAGCGTGGTAAACCTTTGCTGTACTCCCTCTATAGCAAGAACACCCTTTCTCACATAAGGATACCAAAACTGCACACAATACTCCTGATGTGGCATCGCCAATGCCCTATACAATTGCAGCAGAACAGGCAACCTTGTTAGGGTGGGGGAGAACACACCGTCAATGAAGCGGGGGGTGGAGTCCGATGTCTGTGGGGGGAGGGGGGGGGTGGCACGGTAGGAGGGGGTCTCCCAGTGCACTATGAGATTGGGAGCCCTTGCAAAATAACAGCCGAGCACTCTGAAGCCAATTTCACCAGTGTGTTTAAGCTCCACCGCCTCCCTCTACTGGTGCCAAGCTCCCAACTCTTCAAATAAGTGACTGAGTACCAAAAGGTTGCAATGCAGAACATGCCTGAGAGACCGGCACGGTTCACCCCATGTTTCTCACCATTATGACACTTAGGCTGGAATTGTCCAGCTGTTCAAGCCGGCAGGATTCTCTGGTTGTGCTGCAGCGAATGGAGATTTGGCTGAGCACCAAATTCTCTGTCCTCACTTGCAGTGGCATAGGGCATGAATGGCCGACAAGTTACGGCCTTAGCAATTTTTTGGGAAAATTCCGTCCCATATGTTCATGAAAGGATACTGGTGAACACCATGACACAACTAAATCAGCACTGCGGAATTAGTCAATTAGTACAGCAGGTATGGTGAAATCAACAAACACTGAGTAGCAGGTAGCAGACCAAAGCAGCAATGGACAGAAGTCAATTAATACAATAACAGGGACCAGTGAAATAAAAGAAGTGAACACCAGTACATTAGTAAATTTGTAAGCAGTGAGTGAACGCAGCAACAACTGAATTAATGGAACTGTGGGCACAGGGAAAAAGAAGCACTAATGGGTTAGCTGGCAACTGCAAATTAATGTACCAATGCAGCAGCAGGCACGAGAGATTTTTACCTCCATTCAGTTTTGTCGTTTGCGATTTAATTATCCAAGCCTCAAATCAGAAGTAACTAACCCTTTGATCAAGCTTTTAATGAGGTCCAGCAGTTCTTAATTAGACCTTGGTGGACATATTAGTCTTTTTTGTACAGATTTCCAACTAGAAATAAATGCTGCCAGTGGCCAACTCATATCTATGTTTCTGTCAACATAATAATTTGCTCTGTACATCAAACTAATTCTCTTTATTGACATAAATGAATTTTAAGAGTTTTTTAAAATGCATAAGCAGATTTCAGAATTTTTTTAGTAATTCAATGCATTTGTTTTCTCTTTACATCACACTATCTTGTAAAAGCTAATATAATTTCAGATTAACCTGCCACGGGCAACAAAGGGACATAACTGTTAGGCAATTGGAACAGACTTAAAATATAAAATGAACAAATTTGGCCACTAGCAGTATTTTGGAGAATTTACCTTCTCCGATAAACAAATTATGGAATTATTATGGCAAAGGAGGCAGCCATTTGATGCATCAAGTCCATGCCAGCTCTCGTAGAGCAATAGTTAGTCCCTTTCCTCTGTTCTATCTCCACAACCCTGAAAGTTTACTTCCACCAAGTATCCATCGAATTTGCTTTTGAAATTATTAAACATCTCCTCTTCCACCAACTTTGAAGGAATCAAGTTCCAGTTTTTTGGCAATCACTGCATAAAGCATTTTATCTTACATCCTCTTTTCACCTCTTGCCCAAAACCTTAAATCTGTGCTCCCTAATCTTAGTACTATCAATGGGAACAGTTTTCCTTTGCCTTCCTTATCAGAACCTATCGTAATATTGTACACCGTTTATCAAATCTCTCCTCGATCTTGTTTTCTCCAAGGAGAAAATGTAACTCTGTAGCAAAAATCCCTAATTCTATGGATCATTCTGATAAATTAAGGGGTAGAGTTACAATGATGTAGCCCAAGGTCTTGCTGTATTTTGGCCAACTTTACGGAAGCTCCGTTTCTTCTTCCTTGCGCTGCTAATGACTGAAAGGCAACGACCAATATGAATGAATGATGACCTGTGTTAACTACAGGGCTTAGGAACAGAAGTCGGCAATTCAACCCTTCAAGCCTGCTCTGCCATTCAAAAAGATAATGGCTGATCTGGTTGTAGTCTCAATATCACTTTGTCTGCTCCCCAATAAGTCCGGATTTCCTTGTCAATCAAAAATTTACCTAACTTGGCCTTGAATAATCTCCATGACCCAGCCTCAATTGCATCGGAGGAAATTAATTTCACAAACTAATAACCCTCTGAGAGAAAACATTTTTCTTTATCCCAGTCTTAAAAGGGAGACCCTTTATTCTTAAACTGTGTCCCTCACTCCCCCACAGGTGGAAACATCCTCCTGGTATCAACCCTATCAAGTCTCCTAAAGATATTATATGTTTCAGTCAGATCACCTCTTATTCTTCAAAACTCCAATAGATAATAGGCCCAACCTGTTCAACCTTTCATAAGATAAGCCCTTATTAATAAGAAAGGTGATAGGCAAAGAAATCATGGGCCAGAATCAAACAAGGCCACAGTGAAAAATAGCAGGAACAGGACAAGTTACGTTAAAAAGACAAGCATTAAGGCTTTGTGCCTTAACGGTGGAGGATTTGCAATAAACTGAAGGGAGTAATTGTGCAAATAGACGTAAACAGGTATGATATAGTTGAGATTACGGAGAAAAGGCTGCAGGGTGGCCAGGGATAGGAATTGAACATCCAGGGGTATTTAGTATTTAGGAAGGACAGGCAAAGATGAAAAGGCAATGGTGTTGCATTGGTGGTTAAAGAGGAAATTCACACCATACCGAACAAGGATATTGGCTCCTATGATGTAAAATCTGTATGGGTAAAGCCAAGGAACACCAAAGGCAAAACATTTCAGTGGGGGTTGTATACAGACCCCAAAACTGTAGTGTTGATGGTGGGAATGGCATTAAACAGAAAATTAGAGATGCATGTGATAAAGGAATGTCTGTAACTATGACACCAATCTGCATATAGATTGGGATAGTCAAATTAGTGACAACACGAGAGAGGAGAAATGTGGGATGATTTTCTGGACCAACACATTGAGGAACCAACCAGAGATCAGGCCATCCTCAACTGGGTATTGTGTAATGAAAAAGGAAAAATTGGCAACCTAGCAGTGCGAGACCCCTTGGGGATGAACGCCCGTAATATGATAGAAGTTTTCATCAAGATAGAGAGTGATCTGGTTGATAGTGAGACTAGAGTCTTAATAAAGGAGCCTGCGATGGTATGAAGGACGAGTTGGCTCTGATGGATTGGGAATCATTACTTAAAGGGATGATGATGGATAGGCATTGGCAAACACTCAGAGTGCAAGAGTGAACTGCAACAATTCTTTATTCCTCTGACGAAGGGTCATCCAGACTCAAAACATGAGAGAGATAAGTCTGTGGAATTTGCTACTGCAGAAAGCAGTTGAGGCCAAAGCATTTTCAAGAAGGAGTTAGGTATAGCTCTTGAGTCGAAGGGAATCAAAGGATATAAGGGAAGGTGGGATTAGGCTATTGAGTTGGAGAATCAGCCATGTTCATAATGAATGGTGGAGCAGGCTCAAAGGGCCAAATCATAAAATCCCTACAGTGAAAACAAGGCCATTCGGCTCATTGAGTCAGCACCGATTCTCTGACTATCTTACCCAGGCCCACTTCCCTGCCCTATCCCGGTACCTCCACACATTTCCTATGGCTAATCCATGTAAACTACACATCTTTGGACAGCAAGGGGCAATTTAGAATGGCCAAGCCACCTAACCTGCACATTTTTGGACTGTGGGAGGAAACCGGAGCACCCAAAGGAAACCCACGCAGACGCCAGGAGAATGTGCAAACTCCGCACAGATAGTCGCCCAAGTCCAGAATTGGGTTCCTGAAGCTATGAGACAGCTGTGCTGGCCACTGTGCTGCCCCTATTGGCCTATTCCTGTTCCTATTTTCTATGTTCCCATGTTAATCCCAGGAATGAGTCGGTGAACCTTCTCTGAACTGCTTCTAATGCTTTTTCAAATAAGGAGACCAAAAGAGTACACAGTACTCTGGTCTCACCAAGGTCCTGTTCAGCTGTCGTAAAATGGTCCTACTTTTGTAGAATATGCTGAAAAATCTCAGCAAGCCTGACAGCATCTGTGGAGAGAGAATAGAGCCAATGTTGAGTCTGGAGGGTTATAGAGGTTTACAGCATGGAAACAGGCTCTTCGGCCCAACTTCTCCATGCAGCCCTTTTTTTTTTAAACCCCTAAGCTAATCCCAATTGCCTGCATTTGGCCCATATCCCTCTATACCCATCATACCCATGTAACTGTCTAAATGCTCTTTAAAAGACAAAATTGTACCTGCTTCTACTACTACCTTTGGCAGCTTATTCCAGACACTCACCACCGTGTGTGAGAAAAAAATTGCCCCTCTGGACACTTTTGTATCTCTCCCCTCTCACCTTAAACCTATGCCTTCCAGTTTTAGACTCCCCTACCATTGGGAAAAGATGTTGACTATCTAGCTGATTTGTGCCCCTCATTATTTTATAGACCTCCATAAGATCATCTTTCAGCCTTCTATGCTCCAGAGAAAAAGGTCCCAGTCTATCCAGCCTCTCCTTATAACTCAAACCACCAAGTCCCCGTAGTATCCTAGTAAATCTTTTCTGCACTCTTTCCAGTTTAATAATATCCTTTTCATAATAGGATGACCAGAACTGTACACAGTTTTCCAAGTGTGGCCTTACCAATGTCTTGCACAATTTCAACAAGCCATCCCAACTCCTGTATTCAATGTTCTGACCAATGAAACCAAGCATGCCGAATGCCTTCTTCACCACTCTGTCCACCTGTGTTTCCACTGTCAAGGAGCTATGAACATGTACTATATTTTCCTGATATCTTACATTTCTATGAGTATAGTGTCATATGCAAATTTAGCTACAATACATGTCATCCAACTCATTGACATAGATTATAAACAGTTGAGGCCCCAGCACTGATACCCTGCGAAAACACACAAGTTACAGTTGGCCAACCTGAAAAAAATACATTAATTCCTACTCTCTGATTCCTGCTCGCTAACCAATCATTTCTCCATGTTATCCCTACCCCAAGTGTTCTTATCTAATGTAGCAACCCTTGATGTCGCTTTTATCAAATGCCTTTTGGAAATCCAAGCATAACCATATCTTTAGGTTCCCTATTGCTTGCTTGTTACTTCTTCAAAAAAACTCTCATAAATTAGTTAAAATAATTAGATTATTAGACTAATTAAACGATTTAGACAATGTGAGAAGTTGCCCAGGGCTGGGCCCTTTGCTGAATGAGGCTGACCATCAATAACTCACTCAACAGAGGTCAAACGAATCGTGCAGAGACTCTGGCTGAGTGGATTATTCCGGTTGTGGTTGTATCTCAGGTTGGGATCTTTTCTGGATACCCACTCTCGGAGTTGAATAAACACAATGGGCGGCATGTGTTTCAGGGCAGGGGTTGGCAGCTTGCCATTGGACAGCAGCAGGATCTTTTGGTCCCGCCGTTGTCAATGGAGCTCCTCTTAAATGTACCCCTTGCCGCCAGGAAACGCGCAGCGGGGGGGGGGGGGGGGGGGGGGGGGGTGCCATCTGTGGGAACGGAAGATCATGCCAGCATGAATGGCCAGTATGTTGGCTGTTGAAGGCTGCCATGTCAGTGGCTGTATGAGGAAGTATTAGCAGGACTGGCCATTCCCGCTTGCCACATTTGTCAATGCGTATAACGTCATGGTTGATAACAGGAGAATGATCAATAATGTCAAATTGGACATCGGTAGCACAACTATGCTTAATATGAGGGGAGTAACACAGTAGATCAAATCCTTTGATGTGATAGTGACTGTCTTCTTCAGTTCCAATTTGGGTCGCTCACAGGCAAATGAGGTTGATGGATGAGGCTTTTCTTGGCAGACGACAGGTCCTCAACGTAATGTTTGGGGAGCATGCCCAAAAGTCAGAGGGCTGCTCAGTATTGAAATGGCCAATTCTAAGGAGATTGGGATTCTGCAAGGTGTCTCTTTTATTGTTCCGCTAGTTTCTCTTAGAACTCAGTGTGCTGTTGATATCATTTGCTGCTCTAGGGGAATCTGGGTACTGGCAGAAGGCATCAATGCCCACTGTGCAGTCAGCCTCCAGAGCCAGGGCCTCAGTACAAACCCTTTGTGTACTTGTGGAGAGACACAAACAATACTACGCATTACTGAGGAGTGCCCCCTCTACAGACCAAGTGGCAAACTAGTCACCTTAGACTCAGTAAATGAGGAGGCTGTTATTTAGCTTTGGGGATTTGCATTTGCAAATAAAATAAAGTAAAACTCTGATGAAGCTCCTATGTACCCTCTCATGGATCTCTACATTCTTCCTAAAGTGTGGTAACCAGAACTGGATGCATTATATCCCGCTTAACCAGAGCTTTATAGAGGTTCAGCATAACCTCCCTTCATTTGTACTCAATGCTTCTATTTATGAAGCACAAGATACAAAGCCCATTTGCTTTCCGAATGTATCTCTCAATATGTTCTGACACCAAATAATTATGCACATGAACTCCCAGGCCCATTTGTCTTTGCACAATCTTTAGAACTATGCCATTAAGTATATATTACCTATCTCTTCTGTCAAAATGCATCACTTATACATCTCCGAATTAAATACTATTTGCTACTTTTGTCTCAATCTTCTAGCCCAGCAATGATCATGTTGCAGTCATTTAAAATCATTGGGCGAGGTTTTCCAATCTTGCCTGTGACGGAAGTCATTGTGGGCAGGTAAGAAAATTTGACTAAACAACCAACGGTCCGTTTACCTCAGATGGGAATTTCCAGGACCAGTCCCGGTCTTCCTCGCTGTTAATACCTCAGCAGGACCAAATGGAATGCATCCGAAGATATGGAGGGAAACAAGGGTTAAAATTATGGTATCACCCACCCAAATCTTCCAATACTCTTTAGATACACGGGTGGAGCCAGAGGAGAATTACAAATATTGCATACATGTTCAAAATCGGGCTGAAAGATAAACTCAACAACTAATCAGTTTAACCTGAGTGCAGGAAAAGCTTTTAGAAATTCTAATTGCAACAAAATTAACCATCATTTGGACAATGTTACAACCTCTGCAGAGACCGATAAATCTTAATAACTTCCAGTTATTAGCTGAAAGGTTGACATGTTAAACGTTCACAGTTTTAAAAAAAACTTTTACTGTATCAAATGACTAAACCACTTAACTAAACACCATTTTCAAGTATAGTCAACTTATATTTTAAACTACAGAAATAAACAGTTTCTTGTTACTTATAGAACATAGAACATTACAGCGCAGTACAGGCCCTTCGGCCCTCGATGTTGCGCCGACCAGTGGTACCAATCTAAAGCCCCTCTAATCTACACTATTCCAATATCATCCATATGTTTATCCAATAACCACTTGAACGCTCTCAACGTTGACGAGTCTACCACTGCTGCAGGCAGGGCATTCCACGCTCTTACTACTCTCTGAGTAAAGAACCTACCTCTAACATCTGTCCTATATCTCTCACCCCTCAATTTAAAGCCATGTCCCCTCGTGCTAGCCAACACCATCCGAGGAAAAAGGCTCTCACTATCCACCCTATCTAATCCTCTGATCATCTTGTATGCCTCTTTAAGTCACCTCTTAACCTTCTTCTCTCTAACGAAAACAACCTCAAGCCCCTCAGCCTTTCCTCATACAATTTTCCCACCATACCAGGCAACATCCTGGTAAATCTCCTCTGCACCCTTTCCAACACTTCCACATCTTTCCTATAATACGGCGACCAGAACTGTACGCAATACTCCAAATGCGGCCGCACCAGAGTTTTGTACAGTTGCAGCATGACCTCCTGGCTCCGAAACTCAATCCCTCTACCAATAAAAGCTAACACACCGTACGCCTTCTTAACAACCCTATCAACCTGGGTGCCAACTTTCAGGGATCTATGCACATGGACACCCAGATCCCTCTGTTCATCCACACTACCAAGTATCTTACCATTAGCCCAGTACTCTGTATTCCTGTTACTCCTTCCAAAGTGAATCACCTCACACTTTTCCGCATTAAACTCCATTTGCCACCTCTCAACCCAGCTCTGCAGCTTATCTATGTCCCTCTGTAACCTGCCACTTCCCTCCGCACTGTCTACAACTCCACCGACTTTAGTGTCATCTGCAAATTTACTAATCCATTCTTCCACGCCCTCATCCAGGTCATTAATAAAAATGACAAACAGCAGTGGCCCCAATACAGATCCTTGCGGTACACCACTAGTAACTGAACTCCAGGATGAATATTTTCCATCAACCACCACCCTCTGTTTTCTTACAGCTAGCCAATTCCTGATCCAAACCACTAAATCACCCTCAATCCCATGTGTCCGTATTTTCTGTAAAAGTTTACCATGGGGAACCTTATCAAACGCTTTGCTGAAATCCATATACACCACATCAACCGCTTTACCCTCATCCACCTCTTTGGTCACCTTCTCAAAGAACTCAATAAGGTTTGTGAGGCACGACCTACCCTTCACAAAACCATGCTGACTATCCCTAATCAAATTATTCCTTTCTAGGTGATTATAAATCCTATCTCTTATAATCCTTTCCAATACTTTGCCCACAACAGAAGTAAGGCTCACCGGTCTATAATTACCAGGGTTGTCCCTACTCCCCTTCTTGAACAAGGGGACAACATTTGCTATCCTCCAGTCTTCTGGCACTGTTCCTGTAGACAATGACGACACAAAGATCAAGGCCAAAGGCTCTGCAATCTCCTCTCTAGCCTCCCAGAGAATCGTAGGATAAATCCCATCCGGCCCAGGGGACTTATCTATTTTTACCCTTTCCAGAATTGCTAACACCTCCTCCTTATGAACATCAATCCCATCCAGTCCAACAGCCTGCATCTCAGTACTCCCCTCAACAACACTGTCCCTCTCCAGTGTGAATACCGACGAAAAATATTCATTTAGTGCCTCTCCTATCTCTTCAGACTCCACGCACAACTTCCCACTCCTGTCCTTGACTGGCCCTAATCTTACCCTAGTCATTCTTTTACTCCTGACATACCTATAGAAAGCTTTAGGGTTTTCCTTGATCCTACCTGCCAAAGACTTCTCATGTCCCCTCTTGGCTCTTCTTAACTCTTTCTTTAGGTCCTTTCTGGCTAACTTGTAACTCTCAAGCGCCCTAACTGAGCCTTCACGTCTCATCTTAACATAAGTCTCCTTCTTCCTCTTCACAAGAGATTCAACCTCCTTAGTAAACCACGGTTCCCTCACACGTCTGCTTCCTCCCTGCCTGACAGGTACATATTTATCAAGGACGCGTAGTAGCTGGTCCTTGAACAAGTTCCACATTACAATTGTGCCCATCCCCTGCAGTTTCCTTCCCCAACCTATGCCAGCTAAATCTCGCCTAATCGCATCATAATTTCCTTTCCCCCAGCTATAACTCTTGCCCTTTGGTATATACCTATCCTTTTCCATTGCTAAAGTAAACGTAATCGAATTGTGGTCACTGTCACCAAAGTGCTCACCTACCTCCAAATCTAACACCTGGCCTGGTTCATTACCCAGTACCAAATCCAATGTGGCCTCGCCTCTTGTTGGTCTATCTACATACTGCGTCAGGAAGCCTTCCTGCACACACTGGACAAAAACCGACCCCTCTAAAGTACTCAAACTATAGCTTTTCCAGTCAATATTTGTAAAGTTAAAGTCCCCCAGTACAACTACCCTGTTACTTTCGCTCCTATCCAGAATCATCTTTGCAATCTTTTCCTCTACATCTCTGGAACTTTTCGGAGGTCTATAAAAAACTCCCAACAGGGTGGCCGCTCCTTTCCTGTTTCTAACCTCAGCCCAAACTACCTCAGTAGATGAGTCCTCATCAAATGTCCTTTCTGCCACCGTAATACTGTCCTTGACTAACAATGCCACACCTCCCCCTCTTTTACCACCTTCCCTGCACTTACTGAAACATCTAAACCCCGGAACCTGCAACAACCATTCCTGTCCCTGCTCTATCCATGTCTCCGAGATGGCCACAACATCGAAGTCCCAGGTACCAACCCATGCTGCAAGCTCACCCACCTTATTCCGGATGCTCCTTGTGTTGAAGTATACACACTTCAAACCGCCTTCCTGCCTGCCAGTACACTCCTGCGACTCTGAAACCTCATCCATGACCTCACTACTCTCAACCTCCTGTACACCGGAGCTACAATTCAGGTACCCACCCCCCCGGCTGAATTAGTTTAAACCCTCCCGAAGAGCATTAGCAAATTTCCCCCCCAAGATATTGGTACCCCTCTGGTTCAAGTGCAGACCATCCTGTTTGTAGAGATCCCACCTACCCCAGAAAGAGCCCCAATTGTCCAGGTATCTGAATCCCTCCCTCCTGCACCATCCCTGTAACCATGTGTTCAACTGCTCTCTCTCCCTATTCCTCTCCTCACTATCACGTGGCACGGGTAACAAACCTGAGATAACAACTTTGTTTGTTCTAGCCCTAAGCTTCCACCCTAACTCCCTGAATTTCTGCCTTATTGCTCTCCCAAGAATTATATGTCTCATAACAGTTCACGGTTGTTCCCAGCTTCTAGTGGGTCACTTCCTCTCTGTTTTCTCAGACAGATAACTTCTAATCTCAGAACTGTCTTTGATGGTGAGGATTACACTGTAGATTTCTTGTTCTAGCTTCAAGCTAAGCAAATCTTTAAACTTTGTTTAACTCAACTCCAGCTTCAATCTGAGCATGAGTTCCCACTCATGGTGAACAACAGTTGGCATTTTCTCTGCTTAAAATACATTGCTTCTTGCTCACTGCTTCTCAGTTGACTGCAGCCCACACAAGACAGAACTGCAACTCCTATCTGCCAATGATATGCCTGGGCTTATAGAGAAGGCTGTTACCTGATCTTGAAATAGCTTCCTCACCCTCTTCCCCGTGGTAAGGGAAAACGAGTAGCAATGTTAGTTATCTTTGATTACCACTCTTTTTCAGCTTTAGAATTAAAGGTATAGTTTACAGAGCAGCCATTTACAATTTATTAACTATAACACCTCTCTAGAAGCTTGGGAGACTTTCTCGGGAGTCTTCTAAAAATGACGGGCAGATCCCATTTCAGGATTCCCCACCTCATTCCAAGGCTGTGAGATTTTTGGAAGTGCTTCCTGTCAGAAGCCTGCATCAAGCACTCCAGACCTGGCCTATTCCTCAACAATTTTCAAAGAGTCAGACAAGGGTGGTATGGCGGCACAGTGGTTAGCACTGCTGCCTCACAGTGCCAGAGACCCGGGTTGGATTCTCGGCTTGCGTCACTGTCTGTGCGGAGTCTGCATGTTCTCCCTGCGTTTGTGTGGGTTTCCTCCGGGTGCTCCGGTTTCCTCCTACAGTCTGAAAGACGTGCTGGTTAAGTGCATTGGCCATGCTAAATTCTCCCTCAGTGTACCCGAGCAAGCGCAGGAGTGTGACGACAAGGGAATTTTCACAGAAATTTCAATGTAATGTTAATGTAAGTCTACTTATAACACTAAATAAACAAACAGGCTTTTAAAGACCAATGCTTCATGGCCCCTTAGAGGAGTATTCTGCAGGCATCAACAGATCTACAGGAATTAAATTTTTCGTCTCAAAAGTTGGGACGGAAATGCACAAATTTAGATTTTCCACTTATCTCCTTAAATTCAGAATAAACTGCAGATTATGTTGTAATTTCAACATTATCATTTAGATTTAATGGAAAACATGTTTGTGTTATAAAATAAGATGGATGCAATGTTAAAAACTCCAGTTTCATGGATGCATGGAATTTGAAAACTCATCAAAAGCAGCCAGCAAATTGGATACATTAGCACACTTCCCTGGGAGTATTCATGTGTGCCTACTCATTTTCTCTGGATAACCCAAAACACGTTACAACCAGTGTTTACTTTTGAAGAGCAGTAACCACCAAATAGAGCAAATGTGGTAGTCAATTATATACAACTAGAATGATCAGTTAATCTTGTGTTGTTTGAATACTTATGAGGACACCAAGCGAGCTCCCTGTCTCACTGAACAGTGCATTACCAACTGAACTACTGTATTCCAAAGCACAAACTTATTATGTAGTCAATGTCATTAAGGAGGTCTATTTGAACTCTATGCTAACCTATCCTGGTCATTTAGAATCCCTTTTTGCTGTCTGTTAAATTCCCTATTTTTGCTCATTGTGTTAATTTCAAAACCTTACTTCCCATGGTCAAGTAAGCATGTATATACCCGCAAAAAAGGTGGTTGTACCCGAATCCATGGATATAGCACTTACAAATATTCTCCAATCTAACAACCAGCCAGTCTAAGCATTTGACCCCTTAGTGAACTTTCTCTTGCACTATCCACCAGCTTTATTGGCATTTTGTTTTTGGTGCGTCAGGCAGAACAAGTGAAATCTTTGGTTACACACTGCCATCAACTGTAATTGAACTGAACTACAGCAGATACTTTAAAAGAAATTACTTTAAGATAAATGATGACCACAAGGAGAGATAATTGCATGTCTTTGCACATAAATGTAATTTTGATTTACCAGCAAAATGTAATTACTATAGTTAGATGTCAAAAGAAATACTGTGGGAACAATTTGTACTATTCTTCTGATGCATGTACCAGTGGTTACTGTACAAAATTCACTGTGAATGTTGTCCTACAGCACCTCCAACTGCACCGAGAAAGCTACTGCTGTGCTCCCAAATACATTGGTCTCCTTGCTTTTAATTAAGATTTTTTAACTGTTCAGTTTAAATAACATTTGACAGATAAAGTATAAAATACTAGTAGTTAGATAATACTGTAAAACCTGTCACCCTATCGAAGATTGTGTCAGAAACAGATCGCAAAAATTGCTGACATTTTTACTGAGGCACACAAGAAGATGAGACTTGAACTCAACCTTCAGCCCTCCGAGATAGGTTGCCAGCATCACTGATGTCAATCAGCTAATTCAATTCACTCCAGATGATATCAAGAAACAACTGAAGGCACTGGTTACTGAAAAGGCTATGGGCCCTGACAATATTCTGGCAATAGCACTGAAGACCTGTGCTCCAGAACTTCTGCATCTTTAGCCAAGCTGTTCCAGTTCAGCTACAACACTGGCATTTAGCCAGCAATGTGGAAAATTGCCAATATATATCCTATCTACAAAAAACAGGGCAAATCCAACCCAGACAATTATCTCAATCATCAGCAAGTTATGGAAGGGGTCATCAACAATGCATTTAAGTATCACCTGCTCAGCAATAATCTACTCACTGATGCTCAGTTTGGGTTTTACCAGGGCCACTCAGCTACTGATCTTATTATAGCCATAGTCCAAACATAGACAAAAGAGTTGAACTGAGGTGAGGTAAGAGACACTGCTCTTGACATCAAGGCAGCATTTGTCTCAGTGTGGCATCACCAAGCTCCAGCAAAACTAGAGCCAATAGAAATCAGGGGGGAAATGCTGTTGGCTGGAGTCATACCAAGCACGAAGGGAGATGGTTGTGGGAGATTAAGGAGGCGATTCTCCCAAAAAAAATTTAAGTGCTGAATTGGCGTGAAAAATGGTGTAAATCGCAATTGTTTTTTCAGTGGGAGTTCAGACTCAAATCTCTCACACTCTGTGCAATGCAGAGGTGACAAAAGTGAATATCATTAAAAGCTCGGGGATGGGGCCTATTCACGCCGGAGACTGACAGTCCCGGAACTCTGCGCATGTGTAGTGGCCCCGATCTGTCAGTCTCTCCATTTTGCTGGCCAGCTGGGATCCCCACAGTGCTGCCCCTCCAGCATCCCCCTCCCCCAGCAGTGACGATCTCCCCCACCCCCTCAGCCCGGCAGATCCCCCCCCCAAACCACTCCGATTGCTGGCCTCCCTCCAGTCCTGACCGGATCCAAATGGCAGAGTGGCAATCCGATTCCCCCACCCCACTGATCACCCCAAGGCCCTGTCCCCTAGGCTCCACCCCCAGCAGGCCCCACCCCCTTTACACTGTCCCATGCCCGGTGGGCAATGTCAAGGTGCCCCTGGGCATGGGCCCTTTCCTCCTTGGGTAGTGCCAGGGGTCACAGGCTGGCACTGCCAGGATGCCCATGCCCAGGGGGCACCACCCCCCACCGCTTGGCCCACTGATTCCCCCCCTCCACTCAGCGGGATCTCCCTCTAGTTCCCTGAAAGTGGGGAGCTACTCTAAACCCCGCCGGAGTGAAATTGTACTGGCGAGTGGGAGATTCGATCGGGCCAGGAGAATTCAGTCCCGGGCCCAATAATCACATGGAACTAACATTAAAAATATATTTAAAGTACTTGCCTGGTCTTCCCGCCGGTTTCCTGTGTGGTCCCAACCGCGCCAGATATCCGGCGATGGGAGATGCACTTGGGTCGGGAACGTATGCGCAAATCCCACAAACCGACGCATGCGTGCATCTCCCGACCAAACCTGCCAAAAAACTAGGAGGTCGGAATGGGAGAATCACCCCCTAAATATCTCAGCTCCAGGACATTACTGCAAGAGCTACTCAGGGTAATATCCTGGGCCCAACTATCTTCAGCTGCTTCCTCAATGACCTTCCTGCCAACATTAGGTCAGAAATAGGGATGTTCGGTGATAATTACACAATTTCAGCACCATCCGCGACTCCTCAGATACTGAAGCAGTCTGTGTCCAAATTCAATAAGACCTGGACAATATTAACACTGGGCTGACAAGTGCCAGGCAATGGCCATCTCCAACAGAAGAGAATTTAACCTATAACCCTTGATATTCAATAGCACTACCATTGCTGAATCTCTATCAACATCCCTGAGTTACCAGTGACGAGAGACTGAACTGAATTAGCCATATAAAAAGAGGTCAGAGGCTCGGAATCCTGTGGAGGGTAACTCACCTCCTGACTTCCCAAAGTCCGTCCGCTATCTGCAAAGCACAAGTCAGGAGTGTGACAGAATACTCTCCACTTGCCTCAGAGTGGTGGGGCAACGTCTGAGGAGTCTGGGGGAGTCTGTTGACTGGCAAAGGGGCATTTGGTAAGTGTGAGGCTTTCAAAAGTGCGTGAACCAGGGTTCAGGATAAGCACATTCCTTTTGAAGTGAAGGGCAAGGCTGGTAGAAATAGGGAAGCCTGGATGATTCGGGATATTGAGGCCCTGGTCAAGAAGAAGAAGGAGGCATATGACATGCATAGGCAGCTGGGATCAAGTGGATCCCTTGAAAAGTATAGAGGGTGTCGTAGTAGAGTTAAGAGAGAAAACAGGGGGGCAAAAAGGGGACACAAGATTCCTTTGCCTTATCTGCCAAAGCAGAACCCAAAGAGCTTCTACAAATACATAAAGGGCAAAAGAGAAACTATGGAGCGAATAGGGCCTCTTGAGGATCAACAAGATCATCCATGTGCAGATCCATAGGAGATGGGTGAGATCCTAAATAAACATTTCTCTACAGTATTTACTGTTGAGAAAGGCATGGGTGTTGGGGAACTTGGGGAAATAAATAGCGGTGTCTTGAGGAGTGTACATATTACACAAGTGGTGGTGTTGGAAGTCTTAAAGCGCATCAAGGGACCTGATGAAGTGTACCCCAGGACATTGTGGGAGGCTAGGAAGAAAATTGTGGGACCCCTAGTACAGATATTTGAATCATTGACAGCCAAAGTTGAGAGGGTGGCAAATGTTGTGCCTTTGTTTAAGAAGGGCTGCAGGGAAAAGCTGGGAACTACAGGCCAGTGAACCTCACATCTGTAGTGAGTAAGTTGTTAGAAGGTATTCTGAGAGGCAGTATTTACAGACATTTAGAGAGGCAAGGACTGATTAGGGACAGTCGGCATGGCTTTGAGAGTTGAAAATCATGTCTCACAAGTTTGATTGCATTTTTTGAAGGGGTAATTAAGAAGGTAGATGAGGGCAGTGCAGTCGATGTTGTCTACATGGACATTAGCAAGCCTTTAACAAGGTACCGCATGGTAGGTTGTTGCAGAAGGTTAAATCTCATGGGATCCAGGGTGAGGTAGCTAACTGGATACAAAATTAGCTTAATCACAGAAGTGGTTGTAGAGGGTTGTTTTTCAAACCGGAGGCCTGTGACCAGCGGTGTGCCTCAGGGACTCGTGATGGGTCCACTGTTATTCATATTAATGATTTGGATAAGAATTTAGGAGGCATAGTTAGTAAGTTTGCAGATGACACCAATATTAGTAGCACAGTGGACAGTGAAGAAGGTTATCTAGGATTGCAACAGGATCTTGATCAATTGGACCAGTGGGCTGATGAATGGCAGATGGAGTTTAATTTAGATAAATGTGAGGTGATGCACTTTGGTAGATTGAACCAGGACAGGTCTTACTCAGTAATGGTAAGGCATTGGGGAGAATTATGGAACAAAGAGATCTAGGGGTACAGGTTCATAGCTCCTTGAAAATAGAGTCACAGGTGGACAGGGTGGTGAAGAAGGCATTTGGTATTCTTGGTTTCATTGGTCAGAACATTGGATACAGGAGTTGGGACGTCTTGTTGAAGTTGTACAAGAGATTAGTGAGAGTTGGAATACTGTGTACAGTTCTGGTTACCCTATTATAGAAAGAATATTATTAAACTAGAAATAGTGCAGAAAATATTTACTAGGGTGATACAGGGACTTGATGGTTTGAGATATAAGGAGAGTCTGGATACACTGGGACTTTTTTCCCTGGAGTGTAGGAGGCTCAGGAATGATCTTACAGAGGTCTATAAAATAACCAGGGGCATGGATAAGGTCAAGTCAAGGCATAGATAAGGATAAATCAGCATCTTTTCCCAAAGGAGGGGAGTCTAAAACTAGAGCGCATAGGTTTCAGGTGAGAGGGAAGAGATACAAAAGAGTCTAGAGGGGCAATTTTTTCACAGATATAGAGGGTATAGAGGGATATGGGCCAAACGTGGGCACTCTGGACTAGCTTAATGGTAAAAACTCGATAGCATGAACAAGTTGGGCCGAAGGGCTGGTTCCATGCTGTAAACCTCTATGACTCTATCAAGAAAGGAAGAATATATAATGGTTAGAGAAATAGAGTGCAGTTCCAGCAACACTAAACAGGCGTGATACCATCCAGGAGAAAGCAGTCTGCTTGATTGGCATCACATCCATAAACATTCACTCTCTCCACAACCAATACACAGTTGCAGCAGTGTGTACCATCTGTAAGATGCACTGCAGGAACTCACCAACACTCCTCAGGTAGCACCTTCCAAACCCATAATCCATAAATAGCTCCCCATTAAAGAGGTCTGGATCCTCATGCACCACAGAAAATAATTTGTTTGATGGTGTAGATCAAGTGAACATGAAATGATTTTCTTTTCAATGATATGATTTGAATGGGTATAAGTTGAGAGTGGTGGATAATCAGCGAGACCCAAGGCGGGATTTTCTGGTCGTGCTCATCCCAAAGCTGGAAAATCCCATCCGAGGTCAACGGACCTTTGCATGGTCCATGTCCCGCCCCTGCGATTCCTGTGGCAGGCGGGACCGGAAAATTCTGGCCATTGTGTCCTCGTGCATCAGTCAACTGACAGAAAGCGTGCAGGTACAGGAGTAGGCAGTAAAGAAGGCAAATGGTGTGTTGGCTTTCAGAGCGAGAGGGTTTCAGTATAGGAATAGGGATATTTTCTTGCAATTGCCTAGAGCGTTGATGAGGCCACACCTGAAGTATTGTGTGCAGCTTATCTGAGGAAGGATGTTCTGACTGTGGAGGAGTACAGCAAAGATTTACCAGGCTGATTCCCGGGATGGCAGGTCTGTCACATGAGGGGAGACTAAGTCGGTTAGGATTATATTCACTGGAGTTTAGAAGAGCGAGAGGGGATCTGATAGAAACTTTTCAAACTCTAACAGGAATGGACAGGATAGATTCAGAAAGAATGTTCCTGATGGTGGGGGAGTCTAGAACTAGAGGTCATAGTTTGAGGATAAGGGGAAAACATTTTAGGACTGAGGTGAGGAGAAATTTCTTCATCCAGAGAGTGGTGAATCTGTGGAATTCACTGTCACAGAAAATAGTTGAAGCCAAAACATTGTGTGATTTCAAGAAGAAATTAGATATAACTTTTGGGGCTAAAGGGATAGAGGGATATCGGGGGGGAATGGGGAATCAGGATATTGAATTTGATGATCAGCCATGATCATAATGAATAGTGGTGCAGGCTCAAAGGACCAAATGGCCTATGTTTGCTTCTATTTTCTATGTATGTTTCTGTGTATGTATGAAATTAGCATAACTGTTCTATTGTGTCTTTCCACCATTTTCTGCTTTTAAAAAAACTACTGCTTTCTATGTATGCATTTCTTCCTATTTCACGTCGCTCTGGGTTTGTATTCTCCCCAATATGTACTTAAAATATTCCATCTTGCTTTATGGCTTCCTACATGCTAATTTTATTTGCCAATTTATCTTCTCCAGTCCTTCCATCACTGCTTTAAAATGAGTTCCCCTGTTACATTACAAAATCAGTTACATTATTTTTATTATCCAGCAGATGTCTTCTAATCTAGGAAACATTACGATCACTGGAGCTTAAGTACTTCAGATCTCCAAAATTTCAACCCTCAGGGTCACCGCTAAAAGGCCACTGAAGTATAGATTTTTCTTTACTCCCAATTTAAATATATTACATGAAGTAATAACAGCTTCACAAATTGCCCTTTTTGCTGAAAAATAATTAAAACCATCAATAATTTTCAGCTTTCCATTCCCTGGTCTTCTCCTTGTTCAAAAATTATCCATTTTTTCTCTTCATCGTGATGGTTACTGAGAGCTGCTCACAATTAATAGTCCTCTTGATAAAAAAGCAAATCGGTAACTAAATTGACTCCATATTCCAAAGGGGTGGCAATTTAATTATCTTCAGAAAACCATACAGGACACAGAAATGTAAACACAAATCCTGAATTTTGTTTCAGCATCATCATAAATTGTTTAGCACTCTGGTCATATTTCTGGTCTAGTAATGCAGAGGCCTGAATTACGAGAGTAAAAAACCTGAAATACCAACCTGGTAGTTTGATCATTGGAGTAGAAGAATCTGGGAATCAAAGCTGTTATCAGTAAAGATATCAGGTTGTCATATAAACTAACTGATTCACTACACCCCCTCCCCCCACCTTTTTAACGGAGGAAAGCTGCACCTTTATCAGACCGAGCTTAAACATGACTCTAGTGCCTCAACTTTGCACACGATGCCAAGTGCACTTTCAAGTCATTTTGTTACATTCCCGATGTTATGTCTGATGTAACAGCTCAAAGTGGCAGCCAACTTTGCAGGACAAGTAGCGACAGGCAATAAATATCTGCCTTACCAGCAATGCCTAGATTAGAGAATAAAAAATTTAGAAATTAGAGGCGAAGTTGTAAGAGGGCAACCAGAGATGATGCAGTGTACCAATGAAATGGCATTAAATTTAATCTCCAACAAGAGTATTGGCTCCCTAAGTACTTGCCAGTGGTAGAAATCATGGCCGCGATTCGCCCATCCCGACCTGCAACTTTTCTGGTGGGTTGCGATGGGAGATGCGCGTCGCCGGCCTTGTTCTGGGATTTGCGCATGCGCCGGGAAAGCATGCGCATCTCCCAGAGCCAGAGAACAGTCGCAGGCCAGACCACACTGAAAACCGGCAGGAAGGCAGGTAAGTGATTTAAATCTGTTATTAATAAATGTTTTAAATGTCTTTTGAATGTAATTATCGGAAACTTACCGGTCCCAATTGAATCTCCCACCCCGCCAGGAGTACTTCATTCTGGCAGGGATTAGAGTAGCTCCGCACATTCGGGGAACTAGTGGGAGACCCCGCCAGAATGAAGGGGGGCAATCGGGACCCCCCAGGGGGTTGGGCGCCGGGGGTGGGGGGCATGCTGCCCACTGGACATGGGCATCCTGGCAGTGCCAGCCTGTGCCCCTTGGCATTGCCCAAGGGGCAAAGTGCCCATACCCACCGGGCATCGGGCAGTGCCAAGAAGTGGGGCTTATTGTAGACAGGGCCTAGGGGTGATCAGTGGGGGTGGGGGGGTCCCGCTGCCACTCTGCAGACAGGATCGGTCGAAGGTGGAGGGATTGGGGCAGGCTGGGCGGGCGGGGGGGAAATGGTCTGCCTGGGGGAGGGGGGGGGAGGCCTGCCTCCCGGGCGGGGCGGGGGGGGGGATGCTTTCAGGGTGAGGGAGGTGGGGGGGAAATCGCCACTGCTGGGGGGAGTGGGGTGGGAGGTTGGACGTTGGGCCGCTCCCAGGCAGGGGCGCGTGTCCCAGGGACTGGCCTGGGAATTGTTGTGGCGGCCGCGATCGGGCCGTGGGGGGAGCTGGAGGGGCAGCACTATGGTTGTCAACGATCGAGCTGGCCAGCAAATGGGGAGTCTGACAGATCGGGGCCACTGTGCATGCGCAGAGTTCCAGAACTGTCAGACTCCGGCTTGAATAGGCCCCGCCCCCCCTGGGTTTTTAATGAGATTCACGATTGGGACTCTGCAGTGCACAGAGTGGGGAGATTCGGGTGAGACGTTGAACTGACAAAACAGTCGGGATCTAGAACAGCTTTCCTGCCAATTCAGCACTTTTGAGAGAATCGTGGCCCAAATTCTTGGCCTTTAGATGTCTGAGCAGCAAGTGTTGGTAGCCACCTGATGGAGGTCAATAATGTGTTTCCTTTGAGCAGATCTATGTAAACCATCATTGATCATTAGGGCCCCCAAAACACATGATTATTGTGCAATTTGTACAGTAATAGATCTTCCAAGACAACTTTTCAGGAACTAGTGTAGACATAAATAACTCTTACTAATGCTGTCCAATTCTTAAAGATCTATAAATAAATCTACAGCACAGCAAACTGAAGTTCAACGGTGAAAATATGATTTTCAGAAAGGCTTTAGTAAAGTCCTACATCCGAAGAGTTTTAATGCAATAATTCAAATGTTAAAGTTACCACCTGGTTTAAAAACAGACATTAATAAACCGAGCAGTAAATTGAAAAGCAAACCATGTGCAAATTGAGTTGCAATCGACCAAATACCGCTTTCCCCTTCCTGTCCTCGCAGAACCATGTTAGGGCTTCCCTTGCACTCAACTTTGACCCCCACCCTAATCAAAGCACCTTCCTCTGCCACTTAAGCTATCTCCAGTGTAATGCCACCAAATAAATTCCCCTCCTCCCTATCACCATTTAAAAGGGACCATTCCCTCAGCAGACCAAGTTCATCCCTCAATCAACCACCTCAATCAACCACAACAGCCCTTCTCTTCCCATGGTATCTTTCCATGCAAGCACTGGAGATAAAACATTTGTCCTTTGTAAAGTTATTCCTTTGTGTGCTGTGAGCTTTGCTGGCTCGGCCGGCTTATATTGCCTTTCAGAAGGTGGTGGTGAGCCTCATTTTTGAACTGCTACAATCTATGTGGTGTAGGTACACCCACAATGCTTTTAAGAAAAGAGTTACTGGCTTTTGACCCAGCAACAATGAAGGAAAAAATTAATTCCAAGCCAGGATGATATGTGGTTTGGAGGGGAACTTGCATCTGCTGCCATTCTCAGGCATTTACTGCCCTTGTTCTTTTAGGTGGTTGCAGTCACGGGTTTGGGAGATACTGTCAGAGGATTGCTGCAGTGCATCTTGAAGATGTTACACATTGCTACCAATGTGTGTCAGGGGTGGAGGGAATAAAGACTTGTGGAAAGGATGCCAATCAAGTGGGCAACTTTTTCCTGGATGATGTCAAGCTACTTGAATGCTGTTGAAGCTGCAGTCATCCTCATTCAGAGAGTGGAGATTTTTCTATCACAGTCATGACTTTATTCTCGGAGATGGTGGACAGGTAGCAAGTTACTCACCATTGAAATCCCAGCCTCTGAGTTGCTCTTATAACCATAGTAATTGTATAGCTGGTCCCATTCAGTTTCTGATCAATGGTAACCCCCCTAGGATGTTGACGCAAGGGAATCAACGGTAATGCCATTGATTTTCATAGGGAGATGGATAGATTCTCTCTTGTTGGAGATGGCCATTGCCTAGCTCTTATGTGGTAAGTAACATTCGCGCCACATATCATCCCAAGCCTGAGTGTTGCCTAGTTTTCCTGCATCTGGACACAGACTGCTTCAGTATGTAAGGAGGAGCGAATAGTGGTCATCATCCATGAACATTTATATTACTGACCTTATGACAGAGGGAAGGTCATTGATAAAATGGTGGAAATGGTTGGGCCCAGGGAAACCCTGAAGTGATATCCTGAGGCTGACATGATTGACCTCCAACAATGATAGCCAACTTCCTTTGTGCCAGGTATGACTCCAACCAGTGGAAATTTTCCTCCTGTTTGGCCTGCAAGTAGTCCTGTGTTGTAGCTTCACCAGGTTGACATTCTTAGATATGCCATCCGGCTCTCTTCATTAAACCAGGGTAGATCCCCTGGTTTGATGGTAATGGCAGAGTGGAGGATATGCTGGACTATGAGATTGTGAATGAATACAATTCTTCTGCTGATAGCCCAAAACTGCCTCATGGATGACCAGTATAGATTTGATAGATCTGTTCCAAATCTATCTCATTTTGCATAGTGGTAGTGTCACAGAGAGCATCCTCAATGAGAAGTATTGTAGCACAAGGTATCATAACAAGGAAGCCTTGAATAACAACAGTGATTTATTGAAGGAAAGTTAAAACAAACTCAGTATAGTTTCAGGTTTAGTCCCAACAGCTCCTGGGCTCACACTGAAGGTTCCCTCCTAACAGGACTCGTGCCCTAATACCCGATAGGTGATAGTTCACACGCTTCTTCTTGATAGGCCCCAGGGTAGTCAGGTAACCCACGAACAACCACCCCTTAAAGAGGTCACATGACCACATTCTTTCCCCTCAAGTTCCCTTTCAATCATACATAGAATCATACAGTCATAGAGGTTTACAGCAGGGAAACAGGCCCTTCGGCCCAACTTGTCCATGCCGTCCTTTTTCTTAAACCCCTAAGCTAATCCGAATTGCCCGCATTTGGCCCATGTCCCTCCATACCCATCTTATCCATGTAACTATCTAAATGCTTTCTAAAAGACAACATTGTACCTGCCTCTGCTACTACCTCTGGCAGCTTGTTCCAAACAAAAGATATTGTATACAGATATATACAGTCAAAATGGGGTCATTCGGCAAAGTCAATCTTTCTGGGGACTGCCTGACTCTTGTGGAGCACCACAACCGGGTACTCCAAGATAGGGATTTTCAGAGTCTACAATAATGGTAGGTAGGTTGACAGATTTCAACATTGAAATAGGGCCGACCCCTCTTCCTTTGCTCCCACTGCTATCAAAGCTCTTCATGGGGAACACTAGATTCTGTTAGTGCTGACTCAATTGTTGTCACACTTGAGTCCTGATGATTGGAGGCGGGGTTGCAGCTTCCTGCCTTCTGATGTGATTGACATGCTTCCACACTCTGCGGCCCTGCAGGTCAATGATCTAAGATACTGGGCCAGTCCTTCAAAGTATCTTTGCAGGGTATCCAAGCCTCCACTGACACACACCTCCCCCCAGCAAAGTTTCAAACAGAAGGAAGCCATTCAGCCCATCAAGTCTGCACCAACACGCCAACAGAGCATGTTACTCAGGCCCACCCCGCAACCATTTACCCCTAATTTCAGGGGGTGGGGCGGGGGGCGCGGGTGGGCGGGGGGGGGGGGGGGGGGGTTAGCCGTCATTGCAAGGGTCGCAGGCCTGGCCAGCGATCGGACTGGCCAGCAATCAGGAGGCCATCTGTGCGGGTCCACTGCACATGTACCAATCTCGCACTAAGATTGGCGCATGCACAGTTTGGCGCATGCTCAACGCACTGATTTCAGCCTCTCCAGTGGGAATAGGCCCCACCCCCTGGAATTGAATGATATTCATGCTGATGCCCTCTGCAGTGAACAGAGTGTGGGAGATTCTTCTCTGAACTCACCTTGAAAAAACCAGTGCAAATTCACGCGAATTAGACACTTAGAATTTTTGGGGGTGAATTCCACTCATAATTCTTCTCTTTATTTTTTTAAAATAATGCATACATTTACGTAACTCTTTGGCCTGAGGAATGGTCCATAAGCTCAAGGTCAGTCTTCTCTGCTCCACAATTTCAGTGCTCCTCTGCAGCTTCCCAGCCAGTGGACAGAGGATTAGTATGGGAATTGTGGAAGAGAGTGTGTCCAATCATCCCAAGATGAATGGTTTCTTCCTGATGTGGAGGTGCTCAGACAGAATAACCTCTGGCCTCTCATGGCTGCGTTGCTGCACCTTCAGGCAGCAGTCCAACATACGGACACTTACGCTGGGAATAGTAACAGCAAAGCTCAGAATCTTCCACATGTGGCCAGCTGCGGCTGACAGCTGCCAAATGGAGCTGAAACTCCGGTGGAAAGTTCCACGCCAAACCACTGCCTAGTGACGTTTTGCTCCAACACCACACTCAGCGGTCATTATTTAATCAAGAGTTTTAATATTGAGTGCTAGAAGATAATCTGAATGTTGAGATTCAAGTCCTATCAGGTCATCACCAGGTATGTTTTTGCGCAGCAGGGAGCAATGGATTGAGAAGACTAGTAACCAGGAACATTTTCTCATTTCTAACTCTGATGAGGCTGCCCCAATTAAGATAACAAATTCAGTATGAACTAGAATCAAGCATGGGACATTTCTCATCGACACAGTTCAATTCTTCACTGGATAAACACGCTGAGCCATTACCAAAACATTAATGTTAACCATGAATTATTTTTATATTTGTTGAAGAAATTACATAGTTCTTCTCTAACTGAAAGTTTTAATTCCATTTATTTATTGCAGATTGGGAAATTTTATAATAAAGTACTTAACTCCACAAAGGCACGGTATTAAAAATCATTCTTACACCAGCAGTATAGCTACCCTTTTAGAAACACTGCTGAAATTTACTTTCTGTCAAATGTATCTTTGCAGACCTTAGGGGCAGCATGGTGGTTAGCACTGCTGCCTCACGGGTTCAATTCCGGCCTTGGGTGACTGTCTATGTGAAGTTTTCATGTTCTCCTCGTGTCTGTGTGGGTTTCCTCCCACCGTCCAATGATGTGCAGGTTAGGTGGTTTGGCCATGTTAAATTGCCCCTTAGCATCCAAATATGGTGGATTAACCAAGGTAAATACGTGGGGTTACAGGGCTGGGGTGGGCCTGGGTAAGATGCTCTTCGGAGAGTCGGTGCAAACTTGATGGGCCAAATGACCCCCTTCTGCACTGTAGGGATTCAAAATCTTTAATTTTGTGGATAATTTTTAAGACATTCTTATTTTACGATTTTGGTATCCTAATTAGTACCTATATGTAAATCCACATCATAAGAAATAATATTAGAGAGGAAAATTGGATAATGCTTCATAATAAACAGTGCAGTCTTGACTGTTTAGCAGAAAATGATGGTTGATAGAATTAAGAATGGATATCTGGACAAGCACATTGTTACAATGAGATCTATGAAAAATGGCTTATGTTAATTGTTTTTTTGTACAGCACCTTGGGGGATTTTACTATGTTAAAGACAGATGTTGCTGTTAGTTTGATGACATGCATTACAGATAGTTGATTTTCTAATGTAATAGAATGCTACACATTAACACCAACCTCTACAATGCAGCTATGGTTTCTGACAAATTTAGAGAAATGGATATTCTCCAAAGTTGCGCTGCTACCCTCAGTATATGCCTTTAAGAAACAAGATAATCTGCAAAACCAATAGATTTTTCATGTATTTAAGAACATAATAAATAAGAGCTGGAGTTGGTCATTCAGCCCTCAAAGCTCATTCCACCATTCAGTGAGATAATGGCTTATTTTCTACTTAAAATCATTTCCCCGCACTATCCCCATATCCCTTGATGTTCTTAATATGGAGGAATCTATCAATCTCAGTCTTCAACATATTCAATGGCTGATCCCCCATAATACTCTTATAGCAGAGAATTAAAAAGATTCAGCGCTCCAAGTGAAGAAATTTCTCCTCATCTCAGTCCTAAATGACCTGCCCTTTATGCCAAGACTGTGTACCCTGGTTCTAGACACCCCAAGTCAGGGGGAATATCCTTCTACCATGTCATATCCTGTAAGAATTTTGTATTTTTGAATGAGATCTCGTCATTCTTCTAAACTCCAGAGAATAAAAGCCCAGACCATGTATTTCGCAAAGGACAATCCCTCCATCCCAGAAATGAATTTAGTGAACTTTGATTGCACTGCTTCTCTGTATATCTTCCCTCAGGTAAGGAAAGCAAGATTGCACACAATACTCTTAAGTGCTGTCTCACCAAGGCTTCATATAATCTTTCGTCCTATATTCAAATCCTCTTGTAGTAGGCCAACAAACCATTGCCTCCTTAATTGGATAAAAGCAAATTACTGTGGATGCTGGAATCTGAAACCAAAAGAGAAAATGCTGGAAAATCTCAGCAGGTCTGGCAGCATCTGTAAGGAGAGAAAAGAGCTAACGTTTCGAGTCCAGATGACCCTTTGTCAAAGCATGTTTCGAGTCCTTGACAAAGGGTCATCTGGACTCAAATTGTCAGCTCTTTTCTCTCCTTACAGATGCTGCCAGACTTGCTGAGATTTTCCAGCATTTTTTCTTTTGCCTTAATTGATTGCTGTACAAACATTTTAGCTTTCAGTGACTCATGAACAAGGACACCCATGACCCCTTGACATTCAACACTTCCCAGCCTCTCTTCTCTTCTTTGGCAGTCTCTCAGAGTCTCACCATGTAATACTCTGTATTTCTGTTTTCCTCACATTTTTCCACATTGTGTTCCATCTGCTGAATTTTTGCCCACTCACTTAGTCTTTCCAAATCCCCTTCAAGTTTGAGCCTGATTTGCCATTTAATAAGTTAGTGGCTGATCTGATAATAACCTCCAATCTCTGTTCCGTCTACCCCCGGTAATCTAATCACCCCCTTGCTTACCAAGAACCTATCCTACTCTGTGTTAGAAATAATTAAAGACTCTACTTCCACTGCCTTTTCAGGAAAAGAGTTGCAAAGACTCACAACAGTCAGAAAAAATGTCACCTCATCTCCGTTTTAAATGGGTGGTGATTCCTTTTTTTTGAACAGTGGCCTTAGTTCTAGAATCACCCACAAGAGGAGACATCCTCACCACATTCACCATGTCAAGACCTCTCCGAGTTGTGTATGTTTCAAGTAAATTGCCTCTAACTCTTCTAAACTCCAGTGGATACAAGCCTAGACTATCTAACCTTTCCTCATAAAACAACACATCCATTACAGTTGTTAGTCTGGTAAACCATCGCTGAACTGCTTCCAATGAATTTGCATCCTTCCTTAAATTAGGTGGCCAATACTTTTTTCAAAAAGCATTCAAGTGATTTGGGCTTCGCTGACTATGCCAGTCTTCGTTGCCCATCCCCAATTGCCCTCGAGAAGGTGATGGTGAGCTGCCCTCTTGACTTGCTGCAGCCCATGTGGTGTAGGTGCACCCACAGTGTTGATGGGGATGGAGTTCTAGTGAAAGAGAAGGAACGATGATATATTTCCAGATCAGGATGGTGTATGACTTAGGGGGAAACTTCCAGGTGGTGGTGATCCCATGTATCTGCTGCCCTTGTCTTTCTCGATGGTAGTGGTTGTGCATTTGGAAAGTGCAGTCTAAGGAGCCTTGGTGAGTTCCTGCAGTACCTTCTGTAGACAATGCGCACAATACTCCAGATGTGGTCTCACATGTCAATTGTTAACTTTGATTTTTCCTTGTGCTTCACTGTTACCTTTTACCATTTGGGGAATTTGACACCAGGAAGGGAGGAGGAACAGAAGATAAATTAAGAGCTCAATCTTTCACTCTATGACCAAGATTCAGATAGTTCTGGGAAAAATGAAGAAAGAGCAAATGGTTTCACAGTGAATCAAGAGATGTATAAGGTGAGGTTGAGGTATGCAGAGACTTAAAAATAAGGAAGACATGAAAGTCAATACATTGATAAATGTGGTCTTTCGAGTCGTAGGTGATTCTGGATTTATTCTGAACTTCCCAGAAACCATAAAAGGAGTGTGCAGTAAAAGGAAAACTATATTAATGAGGAAGAGAATTTATTGAAGCATATGGGCATGATTTTCTTGGTACACTGAGCTGCTTGAGTAGCACAGTGGGCCAGGAAATGTCAGTGGGAGGGGCTGTAACGGGATTTTCCTGGACCATTCTTTGTGGCTTTGTGCCAGTAAAACACCACGAGGCTGATTACCATATGGAAATTGACATTTCCGTGTCATTAGAGAACCCAGGATGGCATTGTCTGGGCTTGCTATTGTTTCCCACCCCCGCCGGAGGAGGTTCCAACCAGCGGGGATTAAAGCTGGACCCCAGCAAAGGGACTAGGCGTGATGGCCTTTCTGGTGACCATTGAGGCCCCCACAGGAGGTCAGGGACGGGGATGGGTGGGTGGGGGGGGGGGGGGGGGGGACGGCCCCTTGGGCAGTGCCAGTTTGGCACTACCAGTCTGGCACTGCCCTCCGGGGAGTGCCAAGGGGATGGGGCGGAGGGGAACCACTCTGCACAGCAATCGGTGGGGGAGGTAGGGAGAAGGGGGTGATCGGGGATGGCCATGGAGGAGGGAGATGAAATCGGGCTGGCCATGGGAATGGGGTGATCAGGAGGCCCCGCACAGATGGGAATCCCGCAACGGACTCTGTCAAGCACAAGAGTGCCAGAAATTCACCTGACTAAGTGCGCCCAAAAAATGGGCAGAAAATCTCCCGTTTTTCCACCCACTGAGCACTTAGGTTTTTTTTTGAAAACTGCCCCCTATATTTTAGATTAAACAAAATTGGTAAACTCAGAACTTAGATGAGTGAATTTATCATTTCCATTTTCAAAAATGCTACCAGAGTTTTAAGTTTGCATCATAAATTTTAGAAAGTCTGTTCTCTATAACAAGCTACAAATCTTCTCATAAAAAAGAGAAACAGAATTCTTGCCTTGTGTGAAACTGATTGATTTAGGGAGTGAGCTTGTCACTGCTCATCCAAATATCTGTAAGTTATCAACATCGGAACAGTGATAAAGCAACAGTTGCACAGATATAACATTCAAGATATTTTGTTACTAGCACCAATAATAATATTCAGGCCTAAACTGGAGAATTTACTTATTATGTGTGTCTTATTCTCATGAAAGCTAACCCAGCCTCGATGTTTTCCACTTCCCATGTGTGGCTTAGCAATGTCAAACTGAATCTGATGTATTCTGATTTTTATCTCCCTCTGCTGGCTAATAATTTCACTGTTGCACAGAAAACTCACTTCTAGCAAATTCATCGTTTGCTCGGTAGGATTCAAAGATCAAAAGTTACAGTTTTTTTAATTTAAATGCTTAATATAGTAGAACTAATTCATTTCTCAATGCCAACTTGCGCATTTGTTTTAGTATATATGAAGGGAAGGAACATGTGAACGTCATTTGCAAAGTGGAAGTATACAAGAGTAAGGAAATTTGATAATAAAACAAACAAGACTTTGCATCTGAATGCACGAAGCATTTGGAACAAAATTAATAAGTTGACAGTGCAAATAGAGGCAAAGAGATATGATTCGGTAGTGACAACTAAGACATGATGAGGAGGAATTTCTTCAGCCAGAGAGTGGTGAATCTGTGGAACTCTTTACCGCAGAAGGCTATGGAGGCCAGGTCATTGAGTGTCTTTAAGACAGAGATAGATAGGTTCTTGATTAATAAGGGGATCAGGAGTGATGGGGAAAAGGCAGGAGAATGGGGATGAGAAAAAAATCAGCCATGATTGAATGACGGAGCAGACTCGATGGACCGAGTGGCCCAATTCTGTTCCTGTGTCTTATGGTCTTATGATTACAAGGAGACCAGGTGTGGGAATTGAATATCTAAGGGTATTCAGTATTTTGGAACGATAGACGGAAAGGAAAAGTAGTTGATGTAGCTTTGCTAGTGAAGGAAGGGACCAGTGTTGTAGTGATAAATGATACATGCAGATCAAGCTGTGGAATCAGACAGGGTAGAAATAAGAAATAGACGTCCCTGTTGGGAATATTCCATAGGTCCCAAAACAGTAGTTCTGCAGTCTGAGAGTATAAACAAGGAAATACTGGCAGGTTGTGAAGTAGGCAATACTCATGGGTGATTTAATTTTTTAAAAATTCATTTGTGGGGCATGGGCGTCGCTGGCTGGCCAACATTTATTGCCCATCCCTAGTTGTCCTTGAGAAGGTGGTGGTGAGCTGCCTTCTTGAATCGCTGCAGTCCAAGTGCTGTGGGTTGACCCACAATGTCATTAGGGAGGGAATTCCAGGATTTTGACCCAGTGATGGTGAAGGAACAGCGATATATTTCAAAGTCAGGATGGTGAGTGGCTTGGAGGGGAACTTGCAGGTCGTGGTGTTCCCATGTAACTGTTAGCCTTGTCCTTCCTGATGGAAGTGGTTGTGGGAAGGTGCTGTCTAAGGATCTTTGGTATTGTGTAATGATGAACAGGGATTAATTAATGACCTCACAGTTAAGAATCCTCTCAGGAAGAGTGATCATAGTATGATATAATTCAAAATTCAGTTTGAGACTGAGAAACTGAAGTCCCACACTCACATTTTAGAGTTAAACAAAGGTAATTATGTAGGCATGAGGATGGACTTGGCCCAAGTGAACTGGGCAGGAAGGTTAAAAGGTAGGACGGTTGATGACCAGTGGTAGATGCTGGAGATATTCAATTCCTTCCATCTAAAATATATTCCAGAGAGGATGTTAGATTGTCAGAGGAAAAAATATCCATGGCTAGACAAGGAAGTTAAAAGACAACAAAGACAAAAACTAGGACATGCATATTGCAAAGGTCAGTGGCAGGCTGGAAGATTGGGAAACCTTTCAAGATCAACAAAGGATTACTAAAAATGTAATAAAAAGAGCAAAGGTAAACTATGAAACAAAACTAGCACAAAATGTAAAAAGGCATAGCAAAAGCTTCTTTAAGTATATAAAAGGGAAGAACATAGCTGAAGTGAATGTGGTCACTAGGAAGATTAGACGGGTGACTTAATAGTGGAGAACATAGAAGTGGCGGAGATGCTAAATCAATATTTTGCCTCAGTTTTCACAGTGGAGCATTCCAGAAGTCTCCAGGGCCCGATAGCCTACATCCTAGAATATTAAAGGAAGTGGCAGCGGAGATAGTGGATTTACTGGGAATAATCATAGAATCATAGAAACCCTACAGCACAGAAAAAGGCCATTCGGCCCATCGAGTCTGCACCGACCGCAATCCCACCCAGGCCCTCCCCCCATATCCCTACATATTTACCCACTAATCCCTCTAACCTACGCATCTCAGAACACTAAGGGCAATTTTAGCATGGCCAATCAACCTAACCCACACATCTTTGGACTGTGGGAGGAAACCGGAGCACCCGGAGGAAACCCACGCAGACACGAGGAGAATGTGCAAACTCCACACAGACAGTGACCCAAGCCGGGAATCGAACCCAGGTCCATGGAGCTGTGAAGCAGCAGTGCTAACCACTGTGCTACCGTGACGCCCAGGATATTCCTAAATTCCCTAGATGAGGGCAAGGTTGTAGTGGATTGGAAAAATGCTAACAAAATGCCATTATTTAAAAAGGGAGGCACAACTTAGGAACCTATGGACCAGTTATTTAATATCTGTTGTTGGGAAATCATTAGAATCCATTATTAAGGAATTAATAACAGGACATTTGGAAAGACAAAACACAATCCATCAGAGTCAGCCTGGTTATATGAAGGGTAAATCATGTTTGACTAATTTGCTGGAGTTCTTTTAAGTTTTAAGTTGATTTATTAGTGTCACAAGTTGGCAATTAGATTACAGTGAAAATCCCCGAGTGTCCACACTCCAGTGCCTGCTCGGATACACTGAGGAAGAATTTAGCATGGTCAATGCACATAACCAGCACATCTTGCAGACTGTGGGAGGAAACTGGAGTACCTGGGAGAAACCCACACAGACACAGGGAGAACATGCAGACTCTGCACAGTGACCCAAGCTGGAAATCGAACCCGGGTCCCTGGTACTGTGAGGCAGCAGTGTTAACCACTTCAAATATGTAACAAGCCAAATGGATAATAGGGATCCTGTAGATGTATTACATATGGACTTTAGGAAGGCATTTGATAAGGTGCCGCACAGAAGGTTAATACACGAGGTAAGATCACATGGGCTTCAAAATAATTTATTAATTTGGTTAGAGGACTGACTAACTGACAGAAGGCAGAGGGTTGGGATCAATGGGTCTTTTTATGGTTCACGAGATGTAACTAGTGGAGTGCCACAGGGTTTGGTCCTTAGGCCCCAGCTATTTTCAGTCTACATTAATGACTTGAATACAGGGGTAGAAGATACTACAAGTAAATTTGCAGATTACACTAAAATAGTTGGGATAGTAAATTACAATGAGGAAATAATAAATTTACAAATGGAAATAGATGGGCTCGATGAGTGGGCCAAAATATGGCAGATGGAATTTAACATGGATAAGGATGAGGTTATCCATTTTGGTCGGAAAAATGGAAAGGCAAATTATCTAAATGGGGAGAGATTTCGGAGTGATTCAGTGCAGAGGGATCAGAGTGTCCTCGTGCATGAGTCACAGAAAACTGGTATGCAGGTACAGCAGGTAATAAGGAAAGGAAATGGAATTTATAGCTAAAGGAATAGAGTATAAAAGTAAGGAAGTGTTGCTAAAACTATACAAGGCATTGGTGAAACTGCATTTGGAGTACACTGTACAATTTTGGTCCCCATATTTGAGGAAAGATGTAATGGCAGTGGAAGCAATTCAGAGGCCATTCACTAGATTGATTCCAGAGATGAGGGGTTTGTCTTATGAAGAGAGATTGAATAGTTTAGACCTATACTGTCCAGAAGAATGAGGAGCAATCTAATCGAGAATGATACAAGGTGCTAACAAAGTAGACGTAGAGCAGATGCTTCCTCTTGTGGGACAAAAAGTCATAGTTTTAGGATAAGGGGTAGCAGATTTAAAACAGAGATGAGGAGAAATTATTTCTCCCAAAGGGTTATAAATCTGTGCAATTCACTATCCCAGAGTGTATTAGATGCTGGGACATTGAGTAAATTTGAGGAGATAGACATATTATTAATTAGTAATCAGTTGAAGAGTTATGGAAAATGGGCAGGAAAATGGAATCGAGGCTGAGATGAGGTCAGCCATGATCGTATTGAATGACGGAGCAGGCTTGAGGGGCTGAATTGCTTACTCCTGCTCCTAGTTCTTGGGTAGGATCTTCTGAAAAAAATTTGAAGTGCCGAACGAGCGAGAAAACAGAAGACGAGAGTGCCGAGTTGTGAATCGCATTCTTATGACACTTAGTGCAAAAAAAAAAGAGCCTGGATGCGATTCTCACTAATAAAGCGGAAGGGAGCAGCTGCAGAGTACTTGGGGTGCCATTGCGCAGGTCCTGGATCATTGGTTAACTGATAGAAAACACAGAGGACATAAACTGTGCTTTTTTAAGTTGGCAAGCAGTGGAGGACCACAATTATTTACAATCTATATTCATGATGTGGATGAAGAGACAGAAAGTAATCTACCTCAGCTTGCTGATGATACCAAGCTATGTTGGAAGATAAGTTGTGAGGAAGACAGAGAGGCTGCAAAGACCCGGTTTTACCATTGTGTCGCACCAGTTTTTGGACGCGGAAATGTGTTAAAGTCAGGGGTGAGGCCATTAATGCGATCCACGCCCACGTCTGCGCAGATGGCCACTTTATCGAGAGCTGAGAATGGCCGCGATCCGATTCGCGCCCAAAATTGGCTCAACGGCGATTTAAATGCATTTGCATGCATTTCAATTGAATTAATGAACTGCCTGCCCAACTTTATCAGCATTTCCCCCTTTACCACCGTGTTCGCCAATCCGGAGTCGGGCCGAAATGGACATGCTAAATAAAAGTCTGATTTGGGCGCTCCAGCTGCTGAAGAGGTAAGTTCAGAGCTTCCAACGGCTCTCTGACTCAGAGCGGTAGTGGGGAGGGACAGGGAGGCGGGCCAGATCATTCTCTGGTGAGGGGGGGGGGGGGGTGAGGATAGAGGGAGGCCTGATCGTTGTCTGGTGGGGGAGGAGGGCAGATTGTTGTCTGGTTGGGGGGTGTGGGGAGGGAAGTGGGCCAGATCATCCTCTGGTGAGGGGGTGGGGAGGGAGGAGGAGGCGGGTCAGATGTACCTCTGGGGGAGGGGGGGGCAGGGAGGTACGCTGCCACTCTGCGGGCAATCGGTGGGGTGGAAGGGGGCAGGGGATCATGATCGGTCTGGGTAGATAATGGGGACAGTTATATTGTGGGGGTGATGTCTGGGGGACCATCGTTCCCGCTTTTCGCTCCCGGGCTGCTTTATCCGCTTTTTGCAGCCCGGGAGCGATGTGACATGGGCGTGCTTTTTCAATTTTTTTTCTAACTGCGCATGCGCAGTTCAGAGCTCCGATCGTTTCGGGAGCGCTAAGCCCCACCCACAGAGCAATTCAAACTCACAATTTTTTTTCAGGCCAAGTGCGTATTGGGGCGCCTGAAAGCAGATTTCCAAGCCGGATCTGAATTGTGCCCAGATTCAGTACTTAAAATGAAAATGGTAAAATCAGACCCATAGACAGGTCAACTGTGTGGGCAACCCAGCAGGTCTGGCAGCATCTGTGGAGAGAGAAACTGTTAACAATTTGACTCCGTGTGACACTCTCCACAGATACTACCAGACCTGCTGGGTTTTTCCAGCATTTTCTGTTTTTATTTCAGAAAATTAGAAGCGTTGATATTCAAAAAGACATGGGTGTGTTGAGACAAGGAACACCAAAGTTAGCAGCAAGCAATCAGGAAGGCAAATAGCATATTGGCCTTTATTGTAAGGGGACTGGAGTGCAAAAATAAAGGCGGCTTTTGCTACAGATGTACAAGATTTTGGTGAGATATCAGGAATATTTGGTGAAGTTTTGGTCTCCACATTTAAGAAAGGATATATTTAAAATGGAAGTGGCACAGTGAAGGTTCATCAAATTGGTCCCTGGAATGAGAAGGTTGGCCTATCACAAGAGGCTGAATATACTGAGTTTATATTTTCTGGAGTTTAGAAGAATGATAGGTGATGTCATTGAAACCTACAAAATTCTGAAGGGGCTCAATAGGAAAGATGCTGAGAAATTGTTTCCGCTGGTTGAAGAATCTAAAACAAGGGACAAAGGGCCCGATTTTACCATCAGGTTGCACCTGTTTTCGGGCATGAAAACTTGGTAAAGTCGGGCGTGAGGTGAGTAGCGCAATCCGCGCCCGCCTCGGCGTGCATTTAAATTGACTTAATGAGCTGCACGCCCAACCTTACCGACACTTCCCCCTTTACCACCACGTTCGCCTGTCCAGATTCAGCACGAAACAGACATGGTCCGCAAAGGTCCGATTCGGGCGTTCCAGCTTCTGAGGAGGTAAATTCCGAGCTTCCGGCTGCACTCTGACTCAGATCAGTGGTGGGGGGTTGGGAGGGGCCAGATGGCTCTCTGGTGGGGCCGGGGCGGGGGAAAGAGGTGGGTCAGATTGCTCTCTGACTTAGATCGGGGCGGTGGGGGGCTGGGGCAGGGGGTTCTGCTGCCACTCTGCATGTGATCAGTGGGGAGGGGGGACCGCTGCCAATCTGCGTGTGATCGCTGGCGGGGAAGAGGGGTCCACTGCCACCTTGCATGTGATTGGAGAGGGGGGAAGGGGGGAATGGGCCCGCGATCAGTCTGGGTGGGGGGGGACACACAAGGGGGTCAGTTATGTTGCGGGGGTGGGGCAATGTCTATGGGGGCCATAGGGAAGCGTTATCCAGCCTGGGAGCGATGTGGCAGGGGAGTGTTTGTCTTCTTTTTTTCTGCGCATGCACAGTTGGAGGCGCCGATCGGAGCTACAGTGTTTCAGGGGTGATAAGCCCTGCCCACAGGCTTGTGCAGCGTGATTCAGAATCACTGTTACTTTTCAGGCAGAGTGCATTTGGGGGCGCCTGTGAACAGGTCTAAAAGTCAGATCTGAAGCGCTCCCAATTTCAAGTCTGCCCAGCACTTCGAATTAAAATGGTAAAATAGGGCCCGCAGTCTCAGGGTATGGTGCTGATCTTTTAGGATTGTGACGAGAAGAAATTACTTCACTCAAAAGGTTGGCGGGTTTTGGAATTTTCTACCCCAGAGGTTTGTGGATGCTCCATCGTTGAAACAATTTAAGACAGATTTTTGGTCTCAGGGAATTCAGGGAGTGGGAAAGAGAATGGAGTTGAAGCCTGAGATCAATCATGATCATATTGAATAATGTAGCTGGTGGTCGACACCTGCTTCTATTTGTTGTCATCTTGTTTGGTATATACAAAAGGTGGAATGTATGTAATGCCTTCAGGAAAGCAGTAGATGGCATTAGCTGTTTTTTTAAAAATAATTTCTCATAAAAGTAAATGAAAGGAAAATCACAAGTTACATTATATCTTTTACATTTTATACTTTCATACATATTTTCTAATCATTTTGTATATATTTCCTCATCAAAAAATACAATATTCTTTCCCACTAAATTGGAACAAAAACCGACAATAGAGGACAGTAGATTTTATGAGAACAAACATTGATAAAATGGGCAGATGACGTTTAACACAGGGATCTCTGGGTGATACATTTTAGAAGGAACAACGAGAGAGGCAATATAAACTAAAAGATATTTTAAAGACCTCGGGTTTGCTTACAGAAATCTTTGAAGGTGACAAGAAAAGTTAAGGCTTGTTGAAAAAGCACACGGAATCCTGGACTTGGAGACATAGGACACAAAAGCAAGATTGTTTTGTTACATCTTTGTAACTCGCTGCTTAGCCCTCATTTGGAGGATTAGGTGAAACTCAGGGCACTACACTAAAAGAAGGATGTCGAAGCCTTGGGGAGGAGAATGATTGGAATGATACCAAGGATGAAAGACTTCAGCTGAGTATAGAGTTTAGAGAGATTGAAATTGTTCTCCTTAGAGTAGAGAAGGTTAAGGGGAATTTCACAGAAGCATTCAAAATTATGAAGGATTGTGAGAGATTAAATGAGAATCAGTTTCCACTTGCCAAAGCTTTGGCAACAAGGGAACAAAGATTTATAATAATTGGCAAAAGAACCAAAGGTGAAATTAACTTTGACACAATGTTATGATTTGGAACACATTCCCTGACAAAAATAGATTCAATAACAACTTTCTGCAGGGAATTGAATAAATATTGCAGGGACATATGGAAGAAGCAGGGGAGTAAGTCCAATTGGATCATGCAAAGAGTCATCATTGGCACAACAGACCAAATGACCTCCTTTTTTGTGGTAAGATTCCAAGACTTTATTCAAGAGCCAATAACAGCTTAAATATTAAAGAATGAATTATTATTGCTACCCATCTCGTGGAAATTGGGAGATTTGACCAGAAATGGGGAAACGTGCACATTGCACACCTTAATCAATATTAGCTAACAGCTCAGTCAAAATTGATTCAAGCAGTAAATTCATCTTTATTTTATGAAAAGACTGAAAAGTAGTGAATTGAAAAAAGCCTTAATCATTGGGAAATAAGTTCAAACATAAATTTCCAGCAAACTTAAATTAATTTTACATAACTGATTAAAGGGATCATGCACACCTACAAACTTAGTGTGTAAACTATATTTTTACTGCAAAGAAAAAATGCAGCTTGGAGTGAAGGAAATTCTGTCACTCAATGAAGCCAGTTTTATATGAAGGTTGTGGTCCCTTTAGACTGTTAATTGGTTTGGGGGCCGGACTCCTGTCCATTTGGGAGGATGTCCTTCTAAAGTTCCCATGCAAACAAATGGCTGACAGGGTTCTCTAGCCCCTGCAGTGCCACCAAGAAAATGGAGGTAAGTCGAGGGTTTTGCCAAAGCCAACCTGGGAGGCCCCAGCAAAGGGTTGGGGGACTGTAGGTGGAGACACGGAAGGCGGAATTACTCTGGAGAGCAGGTCTCAGCTGATCACATGTGCCCGGACAGGAGGCCGCCCCTCTCCCTGCCAACCCCTCCCCCAATTCCTCTCCTTGGCGGCAACATGGCATCAGCACCTGGCATGCACGGACACCTACACTGGGAATAGCACTGCTTCCATGATGTCTGATTCTACAACCTCCTCCCCTCCCCTCAGCCTGTTACCATGGAAACTGATGCGCTATCAATTAGGCAAAAGACTACTTGTGTGCCAATACAACTGTAGGCTTTTATTCATTACAGAACCAGGAGCACATCCCAACAGATAACGGACCCGAACTGAACAAGGGGAGGAAACAGCCACCTTTATACTCGGTGACAAGGGGAGGAGCCGAGCCGGCAGGGGATGTGTCCAGGCATGACAAACACAACAACGGTGGTCCAGGCAGGACAAAGGCACAATTGAAGTCCACCACATTCACCCCTCCTTTTAAAAAAACAACACGGGGTGAAGCGGAAAAAATATCACAAGTCCAGACGAACCGGTGGCTTGATCCGCCGTCGTGATCGTCATAGTGCAGGTTGCAGAGTCGTCCGAGCAGGGAGCAGTGTCAGCCCAGGCTCCATGCAGTGGGCGTCGAGAGGAGGCGCCAGGTGGTGTGAGGCGGATCCATCCGTCGTCCCGTCCAACAGTCGGGTACTGCGTGGCGACGGCACCAGTGACTCAAGCGAGCTGTACATGGGGGTGAGAGGAGCGAGCTGTGGCCCTGGTGGTGTATGGAGAACAAGGGGAACTGGGGCTAGGGGGTGGAGGGACGTAGTGGGCTCTGCGCGCACAATATAGGAGACTGGGACTGAAGGGGAGAGGGGCGCAGCGGTCTCTGGGCGCACAACACAAGGGACTGGGACAGTGGGGCGAAGGGACGTGGTGGCCTCAGGGGCACCTGCGGGTGCCAAGTCACGGACAGAGACTGTGTCCTCCCGCCCATCAGGGTTCGCTACATAAGCGTATTGAGGATTAGCGTGGAGCAATTGGACCTTCTCGACCAAGGGATCTGCCTTATGGATCCGGACATGCTTCCGAAGCAGAACGGGCCCCGGGGACATCAACCAAGCTGGGAGCGAGGTACCCGAGGAGGACTTTCTGGGGAAAGTGAACATCCACTCGTGAGGGGTCGTATTGGTCGCTGTACACAAGAGTGACCTAATTGAATGTAATGCATCCGGGAGGACGTCTTGCCAACGGCTGACTGGAAGGCCCCTAGACTGTAGCACTAATAGAACAGCCTTCCAGCCAGTTGCGTTCGCCCGCTCTACTTGACCATTACCCCTGGGGGTAAAAGCTAGTGGTGCAGCTGGAGGCAATGCCTTTGGCGAGCAGGTACTGCCTCAGCCCGTCACTCATGAATGAGGACCCACGGTCACTATGAACATAGGATGGAAAACCGAACAGGGTGAAGAGCATGTTCAGGGTCCGAATCACCGTGGCCGAGGTCATGTCCGGGCAGGGGAAGGCAAAAGGGAAACGCGAATATTCATCGATGACATTTAGAAAATAAATATTGCGGTTAGAGGAAGGGAGGGGGCCTTTAAAATCAATGCTGAGGCGCTCAAACGCGCGAGTGGCCTTTATAAGGTGCGCCCCACCTGGCCGGTAGAACTGCGGCTTGCACTCTGCCCAGACCCTGCATTGCCTGGTAACCGACCGGACTTCCTCGAGGGAGTAGGGCAGGTTACGGGAATTGACAAAGTGGAAAAATCTGGTGACACTCGGGTGACAGAGATCATTATGGAGGGACTGTAGCTGATCCAGTTGGGCGCTGGCACATGTTCCACGGGACAGGGCGTCTGGGGGCTCATTGAGCTTCCCAGGCCGGTACATGATGTCATATCTATAGGTGGAGAGCTCAATCCTCCACCGCAAGATCTTGTCATTTTTGATCTTGCCCCCCTGCCTGGTGTTGAACAGAAAGGCAACGGACCGCTGGTCCGTAATTAAAGTGAACCGTTGGCCCACAAGGTAATGGCGCCAGTGCCGGACGGCTTCCACGATGGCCTGGGCCTCCTTCTCAACTGAGGAGTGTCAAATCTCAGGGCTTTGTAGGGTCCGGGAAAAAAAGGCCACCGGACGGCCCCTTTGGTTAAGGGTGGCGGCTAGGGCAAAGTCAGACGCATCACTTTCCACTTGGAATGGGATGGATTCATCCACAGCATGCATCGCGGCCTTCGCGATGCCCGCTTTGATGTCGTCGAAGGCCAGACGGGCCTCCTCTGCCAGGGGAAAAGAGGTCGATTTGAGGAGCGGACGGGCTTTATCCGCGTAACGGGGAACCCACTGGGCATAGTAGGAGAAGAAGTCCAGGCATCTCCTCAGTGCTTTGAGAGTAGTAGGGAGGGGAAGCTGCATAAGGGGACGCATACGGGCTGGATCGGGACCAAGGACACCATTTTCCACCACGTACCCAAGGATGGCGAGGCGGCGTGTCCGAAAGACACACTTCGCCTCATTATATGTCAAATTCAGGAGAGTGGCAGTACAGAGGAATTTTTGTAGGTTGGCATCATGGTCCTGCAGGTCATGGCCGCAGATGGTGACATTATCCAGATACGGGAAAGTGGCCCGTAGCCCATGCTGGTCCACCATTTGATCCATGGCCCGCTGGAAAACTGAGACCCCATTGGTGACACCAAAGGGGACTCTGAGGAACTGGTAGAGGCGACCATCCGCCTCAAAGGCAGTATATGGGCGATCCTCCGAGCGGATAGGAAGCTGGTGGTAGGCCGATTTTAAATCAATCGTAGAGAAAACCCTATAGTGCGCGATGCGATTGACTATATCCGTGATGCGGGGAAGAGGGTACGCATCTAGTTGCGTATACCTGTTTATGGTCTGGCTATAGTCAATCACCATGCGGTGTTTCTCCCCCGATTTAACTACGACCACCTGCGCCCTCCAGCCTACTTTTGGTGGCTATAGGCCTGTAATCCGGGGTGAGATTATCGAATAAAGGGAGGGGGGTAATCTTGAGGGTTGAGAGATTGCAGGTGGTGCGGGGGGACGCTGCAGTGACGGCGCATTGCAGACAGAGAGCGGGGAATAAGGGCCATCATACTGCAGGGTGACGCTCCTATGATGGGTGAGGAAATTTAACCCCAGCAGTACAGCTGCACAGAGTCGCGGCAGCACGAGGAGCCGAAAACGCTCGTAGACTGTGCCCTGTACCGTCAGAGTCACCACACAGCACCCAAGAACCTCCACTGAGTGGGAATCCGAAGCCATGGAGATTGTCTGTCTCCAGAGCCGCACAGGAAGGGCATATCGACGCACGGTGCGAGGGTGTATGAAACTCTGTGCTCCCGCAGTCGAACAGACAGTTTTCTGCATGGTCGTTTACCTTAATCTCCATCATTGACTTGGAGAGTTGGTGAGGCTGAGATTGGTCCAGACGAATCGATGCCACCGTCGAACCCAGTAAGTATTCATATTCGTCTGCATCTGATGACGTCACGGATTAAGTTTCCCGCTCAGCGCGCCTTGATGACAGCACCCAAGATGGTGATTTCCGTGCCGCTGACTGTATCAAAGATGGCGATTCCCGCACATCCGCTGACTGCATTAAAGATGGTGACTCCCGCACATCCGCTGACTGCATCAAAGATGGCGATTCGCGCACAGCCACTGACTGCATCAAAGATGGCTGCGCCCGCGGAATACACGCGGCACACAAGGCTTCGCGATCAGCTTCACCCGGCAGACTTTGACAAAGTGGCCTTGCTTACCGCATCCGGAGCAGATCGAATCCTTCACCGGGCAGCGACACCGAAAGTGCTTGGCTAGGCTGCAGAAGTAGCATTTGGGCCCCGCTGGAACAGCCGTCGCGGTGGAACCGTCGATGGAACGGGGTGCAGGGTAGGCCCCGAGATTGCAGGAGGCCACTTCTAGAGATTCAGCCATCGTGGCTGTTTTCTGGAGATCCAGGCCATCCTGTTCAAGCAGGTGCTGCCGAATGTAAGTAGACTCAACACCCACGACGTAGGCGTCCCGGATCAGGTCCTCCGTGTTCTGAGCGGCTGAAACAACCTTACAGTCGCAAGCTCGAGCTAGGACCCGCAGGGCGCACAGAAATTGGGTGCACGATTCTCCTGGCTGCTGCCTGCGGGTAGCCAAGAGATGTCTGGCGTAGACCACGTTAGGGCTCTTTTGAAACTGCCCTTTTAAGAGTTCTATAGCGTCCACGTATTTAGTAGCATCGCGGAAGATACCATAGACTGCATCGCTTACCTGGGCGCGGAGCACATGGAGCTTATCGCCGTCGGAGTCGACAACCGCAGAGGCGTTGATGAAGGCTTCAAAGCAGTCCAGCCAATGCTCAAATTTATCAGAAACTCCGACCTCTTGAGGGTCCAATGTTAACTTGTCGGGCTTTAAAAGCTGCTCCATGTCGGTCAAATGTAATGAATAAAATTGATGCGCTATCAATTAGGCAAAAGACTACTTGTGTGCCAATACAACTGTAGGCTTTTATTCATTACAGAACCAGGAGCACATCCAAACAGATAACCGACCCGAACTGAACAAGGGGGAGGAAACAGCCACCTTTATACTCGGTGACAAGGGGAGGAGCCGAGCCGGCAGGGGATGTGTCCAGGCATGACAAACACACAACGGTGGTCCAGGCAGGACAAAGGCACAACTGAAGTCCACCACAGAAACTTCCATCCAATCATTTGAAAATTTAAGGTTGCATGACTGAAGGGAGGAGAGAAAAGTTTAACTCTGCCACCTATGCTTTTAGAGCCGGTTAAAATTAGAATTGCAGATTAGTCACCCATTTAAGACAGAGATGAGGAGAAATGTTTCTTCGGATCATGAGTCTTTGAAACTCTCTTTCTCAAAAGTTGGTTGAAGCAGAGTCTTTCAATATTCTTAAAGCAGAGCTAGATAGATTCTTAATAAAAAAAGGGAGTGAAAGATATCGGGGGCATGTGGGAATGTGGAGTTGAGGTTAAAATTCAGACCAGCCTTTGGTTCAAGGGGCCAAGTAGCCTACTCCTGCTCCCAAGTCATATGTTTGTAAGTATCTTCTGGAACACATTCTAAACAGAACTGTTAAGCAGCTCTGAAATTTTATTGCTGTCATAGTAATATTAATATGAAATTAACAATGCATGATCTTGTTTGAAATGAGGTGATGAAACTGTACATTTATAGTGTGACAATTAGGAGGTCAGGAGGATAATTGTTTGGACTGTGTGTTTAAACTTCGGTTACAATGAGGAGATCATGTGACTATTGCAAATTCTGCTTGACAATAAGCCAGGCTTAATCAAGGTTCTGGTTCAGCAAGATGTGAAATTCTCATACTTGGGAACCAAGGGCAAGGGCAGTGGCACTCTATCCTTTTCCTTTTCCCCTATGTACTCTATGAGTGGTATGCTTTGCCTATATTGTATGCACAAATCAATACTTTTCATCGTATCCCAGTACATGCGACAGTAAAAATCAAATAAGCTGTGGTAACAGTAAATAGATTTAGAAGTTTATTTACTAGTGTCACAAGTAGGCTTACATTAACACTGCAATGAAGTTACTGTGAAAATTCCCTAGTCACCGCACTCCGGCACCTGTTCAGGTACACTGAGGGAGAATTTAGTGTGGCCAATGCACTTAACCAGCACATCTTTCAGACTGTGGGAGGAAACTGCAGTCCCCAGAGGAAACCCACGTAGACATAGGGAGAATGTGCAGACTCCACACAGACAGTGACCCAAGCTGTGAGGTAGCAGTGCTAACCACTGTGCCACCAAAAGACTTATCAGCATCAAGCTTCAGGGCAAAAGTGAAATAGAACAGTAGGTGGTATGGTCAACAGAGAGAAGAAGCTGCAGTTTCTGTGGAAGTTACCAAAGCCAGTTGCAGGAAGGAAACTAGCAAGATACAAGGAGGAGTGTGTCTCTAGATTGCCTCTGCTTCCAGGAGATTCATCCTAGTGTGGCCGGGGAGGGGGGAGAAAGATTCATTGGAGCAGACAGTGGATCTGGGAAACTCTCTGAAAACTTAGGGAAGCACCTGGAGATGGTGGTTTGAAGTCACTACTGTGGACTGTTTACAATAAGGGCTGCAATTCTGCGTTGAATCATATAATCACAGAATCACAGAGTCCTACAGTACAGAAGGGGCTCTTCAGTCCATTGAGTCTGCACCGATGCATAAAAGGCCCTGATCTGCACACCTAATCCCACTTGCTAGCGCCTGGCCCATAGCCTTGAATGTTATGGCGTGCCAAGTACTCATCCAGGTACTTTTTAAAGGATGTGAGGCATCCCGCCTCCACCACCCTCCCAGGCAGTGCATTCCAGACCGTCACCACCCACTGAGTAAAAATGTTTTTCCTCAAATTCCCCCTAAACCTCCCACCCCTCATTTTTAACTTGTGTCCTCTTGTAACTAACCCTTCAACTAAGAAGGACAGCTGCTCCCTATCCACCCTGTCCATGTCCCTCATAATTTTGAACACCTCAATCAGGTCGCCCCTCAGTCTTCTCTGCTCCAGAGAAAACAACCCAAGCCTATCCAACCTCTCTTCATAACTTAAATGTTCCATCCCGGGCAACAGCCTAGTGAATCTCTTCTGCACCCCCTCCCTTCTTTCCTATGATGTGGCGACCAGAAATGCACACAGTACTCCAGCTGTGACCTCACCAAAGTTCTGTACAACTCCATCATGACCGCTCTGCTTTTGTAATTTACACCCCGATTGACAAAGGCGAGTGTGCCATATGCCTTTTTCACCACCCTATTAACCTGCCTTTCCGCCTTCAGCTATCTATGAACAAACACGCCAAGGTCCCTTTGTTCTTCAGAACTTCCCAGTGTCAGACCTTTCATAGTATAATTCCTTGTCAAATTACTCCTTCCAAAGTGCATCACCTCACACTTCTCAGGATTAAATTCCATCTTCCACTTATCCACCCATTTGACCATCTCGTCTATATCTTCCTGTAACCCAAGACACTCAACCTCACTGTTAACCACCCGACCAAATTTTGTGTCATCGGCAAACTTACTGATCCTACCCCCCACATAGACATCTATGTCATTTATACAAATGATGAACAATAAGGGGCTCAGCACGGATGCCTGTGTACGCCACTGGTCACTGGCCTCCAGTCTCTAAGAAGTCTCACAATACCAGGTTAAAGTCCAACAGGTTTATTTGGCAGCAAATACCATAAGCTTTCGGAGCACTGCTCCTTCGTCAGTTGGAGTGGATATCTGCTCTCTAACATAAGAACATAAGAAATAGGAGCAGGAGTAGGCCATCTGGCCCCTCGAGCCTGCCCCGCCATTCAACAAGATCATGGCTGATCTGAAGCAAATCAGTTCCACTTACCCGCCTGCTCCCCATAACCCCTAATTCCCTTGTCGATCAGAAAACTATCTACCCGTGATTTAAACATATTCAACGAGGAAGCCTCCACCACTTCAATGGGCAGAGAATTCCAGAGATTCACTACCCCCTGAGAGAACAGTGCTCTCCACATCCAGTCACTAAAGCAGCCGTCTGTCACCACCCTCTGTCTCCTACCGCTAAGCCAATTATGAATCCACCTTATCAGATCACCCTGTATCCCATGTGCACTAGCCTTCTTAATAAGTCTCCCATGAGGGACTTTGTCAAAGGCTTTGCTGAAATAAATGTAAACTATATCAACGGCACTACTCTCATTCACATATTTGCTTACATCCTCAAAAAATTCAATCAAGTTTTTTAGGCATGGCCTCCCCCTGACAAACCATGCTGACTATCCCTGATCAAACCTTCCCTCTCCAAATGGAGATAAATTCAGAATCTTCTCCAGTAGTTTCCCAACCACAGACGTGAGACTCACTGGTCTGTATTTCCCTGGCTTGTCTCTACAACCTTTCTTAAATAGTGGGACCACATTAGCTGTTCTCCAGTCCTCTGGCACCTCCCCGGTGGCCAGTGAGGAAGTAAAAATTTGGGTCAGAGCCTCTGCAATTTCCTCCCGAGCCTCCCACAACAGCCTGGGACACAATTCATCCAGACCTGGAGATTTGTCCACTTTTAAGCCCACTAATATCTCCGATACCTTGTCACTCCCTATGATAATTTTCTGTAGAGCCTCACAGTCTCTCCGAAATATTCATTTACCATCCTACCAATGTCCTCTGCCTCCACCCACAGGTTTCTTGGTCCCTAATGGCCCTACTCTTTCCCTGGTTATCCTCTTCCCATTGATATACTGATGGAGTATCTTAGGATTTTCCCTACTTTTACCAGCAAGAGCTTTCTCATATCCCCTCTTTGCTCTCCCAACTGATTTCTTAAGCTCCATCCTGCACTGTGCAATGTGAGATAAGTATACAAGAGAGACATTAATTTACGTAGTTTAAAGTATACGTTTTCTACAAAGGAAGTGTTTAGTTAATCGTGTCTTAGACATTTGTTACAGTAAAAATCTTAAAATGCGAAACGTTAACTAGAAGTTGGAATTTCTTTTCTAAACAGATCTCTCTGGGGATTGTAACAATATGAAACTTTAACTACATTAAAATGTTTCTACCAAGGTTAATAACTAAAGGGCATTGAGAAGGTAAAGCCTTCAAGCAACTTGTCACCACTTTAAATCTGCTTGTTCCTACGGTTACAAGTTCAGATCCTTGAAGCAAACACTTCAGTGCAACGATAAAGTTAAAATATTGGAATTACTCAGTATTCCCAGCAGCATCTGCGATGAGTGAAACAGCTAACATTTCCGAGCAATAGCAGAGATCGCAGTATTTCTTATGAGAGACAAAAAGAAAGGGAGAGGAGGATACTATTTGGTCACTATTTTCTTGGTGACTGTAGGCAAACTCAATACCTAGAAAAGAGCAATGGTGCTACTATAAAACTCAAAATTCAGCTGCTAATCTTTCAATGCTGAATAAAGACCCTCAACAAAAAGAATCTATTCAATTTTATTCACCAGCTGAACACAAGGTTCTGGCTACAGGAAGATAATAATTTGCTACAAATTTTAATTGTTGAGACGTGTGGGAAAAATTTGAAGACAAGCTGCATAATGTCCAAGGTACTTACATCAAATTCATTCAAAGCTGCTGCTAGTTCACCAATGCCAACAGGTCCATGTTTGTCATCTGCCACCGAAGTAGACTGGGCTGCATTTGAAATTCCAGCAATCGCCTCCTGTACTTGTTTGAAGACATAATCTCGGTTTACTCTGGTAGCTGCTACATCAGGGTGTCGGAGGAATGCTTGGGAGGCAGTATATAGCATGGTAGCATTCTTCTTCAAAGCACCTCGGGCAGCTGCCATTTCATCCCTACAGTGATGATCCTTCAACTCCTGCAATTAAGAAACAGACAATTTCTCAAGACATATAGCTTTTTAAGCTCATTCCTGACTCTTTCCCAGATGAAGGAGTTGTTTTATGAAGAAAGATTGGAGTTTAGAAGAATGAGAGGCGAACGTATTGAAATACACAAGATCCTGAGGGAGCTTGCTAAAGTGGATGCTCAAAGGATTTTCCTTTGTGGGAGGGACTAAAACTAGAGGATATCGTTTAATAATATGGGCCGGAATTCCCCGGGCGTTCACGACGGCAGCACATCCCCACCTGCGTGTTTCCCACCAACGTGTTAAAAGATTGACACAAATGTCTTTGGATTGTCATTGCTTAAACTTCGATTGGTTGTACACTATAAACTGATAAATAAGCTTTATGTAGGAATGATAGGCATCTATAGTCTTCAGTTTCAAGGTAATTAGAATTCTCTAGTCTCAGTGTCCCAGCATTTCAAAAGAAAAATGTTGTTAAGGTTAAAGACACAAATTTAAATCATACATGCAAACAGGTTAATTAATGCACTGCATGCATTAAATTTACATCACTGTTACACCTAATACGTGAGTGCAAACAAGGGAACATATTGTCAAAAAATTGAACGGAGATACTATAATCTATGCGAGGACACATCTTGTATAAACTGTTCCTTTTCTACACAATGTCAAATTGCAATAGAGCTTTGAATAATTTAGGAGGCTACCACCAGAAAGAGTAACTTTTTTTTTTCAATCATGGGATGTGGGAGCACTGGCTAGGCCAGCATTTATTTCCCATCAATCATTTTTTATTATTCATTAAATAATGAATAATAAATTCATTATTTATGAATGGACTAGATTTATTGCGGGTCCCTAATTGCCCTTGAAAAGGTGGTGGTGAGTGCTTTCTTAAACCACTGCTTTCTCTGAGGTGTAGGTACATCCATAGCGCTGTTAAGAGCATGAAGGGAGTTCCAGGATTTGACCCAGCAACAGTTAAGAAATGGTGATGGATTTCCAAGTCATGATAGCGAGCAACTTGGAGGAGAACTTCCAGGTGGTGATGTTCCCATGTGTCTGCTGACCTCCTATGAGATGGTAGTGGTCATAGGTTGTGAGCAGGCTGCTTTATCTTGAATGATACTGAGCTTCGAGTGTTGCTGGAGCTGTACTCATCCAGGGAAGTGGGGAATAAAAGTTTAAAGTTTTAAAGTTTATTTATTAGTGTCACAAGTAGGCTTATATTGACACTGCAATGAAGTTACGGTGAAAATCTGCAATTCGCCACACCCCGGCACCTGTTCCGGTACACTGAGGGAGAATTTAGCTTGGCCAATGCACCTAACCAGCACATCTTGTATCCTATTACATTCCTGACTTGTGCCTTATAGATGGTGGAGTAGCTTTGGGGAGTCAGGAGGCGAGTTACTCACTACAGCATTCCTGACCATTGACCTGTTCATATAGCCACAATATTTATTTGGCTAGTCCAGTTCAGTTTCTAATCAACGGTAACGCCCAGGATGTTGACAGTGGGGGATTCAGCAATGGAAATGCCACTGAATGTCAATGGGAGATGTTTAGATTCTCTCTTGTTGGAGATGATCATTGCCTGGCACTCATGCTGCATGAATGTTACTTGCCACTTACCAGCCCAAACCTGAATATTGTCTAGATCTTGCTGCATTTGGGCATGGACAGCTTCTGTGTCTGAGTTGTTGTGAATGGTTCTGAACATTTTGTAATCATCAGCAAACCTTCCCACTTCTGACATTATGGTGAAGGGAAGGTCATTGATGAAGATGGTTGCAAGTAGGACACTAACCAAAGGAACTCTGGCAGTGATGTCCTGAGACTGAGATGACTGACATCCGACAACCGTAACCATCTTCTTTTCTGCTAGGTATGACTCCAAATCAGTGAAGCACATTCGCCCGATTCCCCTTCACGTCAGTTTTGCTAGGCCTTCTTGGTGCAACGCACTGTCAAATGCTGCCTTGATGTCAAGGACAGTCACTCTCACCTTACCTCACGCATTCAGCTCTTTTTTCCATGTTTGGACCAAGGCTGTGATGTGGTCAAGAGCTGGGTGGCCCTGGCAGAACCCAAACTGAGTGCCAGTGAGCAAGTTGTTGCCAAGTAAGTGCCACTTGATTGCACTGTTGATGACCCCTTCTATCACCTTACTGATGATCAAGAGTGGGTTGATGGGGCGGTAATTTACCAGGTTGGATTTGTCCTGTTTTTTTTGTGGACAGGACATCCTGGACAATTTTCCATATGCCAGGGAGATGCCAATGCTGTAACTGTACAGGAATAGCTTGGCTATGGGTGTGACTAGTGCTAGAGCACAAGTCTTCAGTGCTATTGCTGGAATGTTGTCGGACTCATAGCCTTTGCATTACCCAATGCAATCATCTGTTCTGGAGTAATTCATTCCAATATTGTTGCAATGATGTGTAGAAATTGTCATAGAATCATAGAAACCCTACAGTGCAGAAAGAGGCCATTTTGGCCCATCGAGTCCGCACCGACCACAATCCCACCCAGGCCCTACCCCCATATCCCTACATATTTACCTGCTAACCCACGCATCTCAGGACCCTAGGGGCAATTTTTAGCATGGCCAATCAACCTAACCCGCACATCTTTGGACTGTGGGAGGAAATCGGAGCACCCGGAGGAAACCCACGCAGACACGAGGAGAATGTGCAAACTCCACACAGACAGTGACCCAAGCCGGGAATCGGACCCAGGTCCCTGGAGCTGTGAAGCAGCAGTCATTTAAATATTCTTACTATTTCTTGGAGTTTGTGTCAAATTTGAATTCATTCATAAAAATAACGATATACAACAGTTGTACAGATCTTGCAGAAGTGTTATTTTTATAAGGGACAGAAGAATTAGAAACCATGGCTAGGATTTTTGTATGGATGGAGAGTTTCTCGGTCTTTGTGAAAATGGCTGCAGAGACCTGGATCCAGATGGCCCACCCGCAAACACAACCTCTGCCATTTTTTCAGAGGTGGGGTTGAGGGCAGGTTCTAATGTGCACATTTGTGGTTCACAGAGGCAACTGTACATGTAAAAGTGTAGCTGTCTCAGTGAGATCTGATTTTGATTAGTGGGATGTTCAAAACATTATTTGTGCATTTTAGACCTATTGTTAGGAGGAGGTTGAAAGCTGCCAAGGTTCTTTGAAAAGATAGGATACCCTTTTGGACAGGTTAGATACCCATTTCCTGTGGTCCAAGGACATCTTTTGATCGAGGCCAGGAGCCCTTTGCGATTCTTAAAAGTAGATATGAATAAGACCATAAGACATAGGAGCAGAATTAGGCCACTCGACCCATTGAGTCTGCTCCGCCATTTAATCATGGCTGATATTTTTCTCATCCCCATTCTCCTGCCTTTTCCCCATATTAATCAAGAACCTATCTATCTCTGTCTCAAAGACATTCAAAGACCTGGCCTCTACAGCCTTCAGTGGCAAAGAGTTCCACGGATTCACCACTCTCTGGCTGAACAAATTCCTCCTCATCTCTGTTTTAAAGGACCCCTTTAGCTTGAGGTTGTGCCTGAGATTGTGTACAAAAAGTGCCTAAACTCATTGGAACTGTCAAGAGAACTGTCAAGGCCTTTAAATTTCCTGTCCTTTACAAATTATAAAGAAATGCCTGCAGTGTTAAAATAAAATCAATGCTTGTTATTTCCCTCTGTTGACCTAATTCTAAAGGTTACCAATATAGGATTAGTGTTGCATGACTGAATTCATAATCCATAATTTTCACAATGGGGTGTCTGTCAGTTCACAATTTGTCAGCTACAAGTGGTTACAAATTATTTCAAGTGGGACTATGAATACAAATACTTGTTTTCATAAGGGATGAAAAGAAGTTCAATGTAGTGAGTTGGTTTTTGGTCAATTAGTATTTTTATTGCAGTAGTGAATTCATCAATAGCTACTTAACTTCATTTAATCTCAGCATATGTCCTGAGCTCTGACCATTGTGGATATTTGGTGACTTAGCAAAGGATGGTGGACATGGGATGTTGTCACATGGGCTATGGAGAGCTGCGGTGGAGAAGAGGTTTACATGAAAGTTAATGGGGAAATGGGCCAGAAGCGAAAATTCAGGCATATAGGGGCCGGTTTTACCAAATCGGCTCTAAGTGCCGGACGCGGTCATAAATCAGACCCGCGCCCGGCAGCCGCACTCCAGCGCCCCATAAGCCTTTTTTGGGTGCGGGTCCAGTGGGCGGGGCCCAGCACATTTGCATCTGTCGGAGCACCGTGACATCTCTTCCCTAAGGGAGGGGGGGCGGGGGGGGGGGGGGGGGGGAGGGGCAGATGTGACGTCTCTTCCATGAGGGGAGGGGGATAGGAGGGTGGGATGTGACTTCTCTTCCCTGGGGGGGGGGAGATAGGATGGTGGGATATGATGTCTCTTCCCTGGGGGGGGGGGGGGGGGGGGGATAGGAGGGGGGGGGGGGGGAATGTGACATCTCTTCCCTGAAGGGGGGGGATGTGACATCTCTTCCCTGAGGTGGGGGGGGGGGGGGTATGTGACATCTCTTCCCTGGCCCGGGGGGGGGGGGACCTGACGTCTCCACCCCCCCCCCCCCCAGGGGCAGAGACGTCACATCCCCCCCTACCTCCCCCCCTCAGGGAAGAGACGTCACCGTCTCCCCCCCTAACCCCCCCCCAGGGAAGAGATGTCACATCCGGCCCACCGCCCCGCCCCCCCCCCCCCCCCCCCCAGGGAAGAGATGTCACGTCCCCCGTCCCCCCCACTGCCCCCCCCCTCAGGGAAGAGATGTCACGTCCCCCTGCCCCCCCCGCCCCCCCGAATATTAGAGATCGAGAGTTGGTGGGAGGGGAGGTCCTTAATACAATTACTGTTACTAAGGAGGTGGTGCTTGGGAGACTAATAGGACTGAAGGTAGACAAGTCCCCGGGCCCGGATGGAATGCATCCCAGGGTACTGAAAGAAATGGCTGAGGTAATAGCAGATGCGTTAGTAGTAATTTATCAAAATTCGCTGGACTCTGGGGTAGTGCCGGCTGACTGGAAAACAGCTACTGTTACGCCGCTGTTTAAAAAAGGAAGTAGACAAAAGGCGGGTAACTACAGGCCGGTTAGCTTAACGTCCGTAGTTGGGAAGATGCTAGAGTCCATTATTAAAGAGGAAATAACAGAGCACCTGAATAAGAATGGTTCGATCAAGCAGACGCAGCATGGATTCATGAAGGGAAAGTTGTGTTTGACGAATCTACTGGACTTTTATGAAGATGTCACTAGTGCGGTTGACAGAGGGGAACCGATGGATGTGGTGTTTTTAGATTTCCAGAAGGCGTTCGATAAGGTGCCCCACAAAAGGTTGCTGCAGAAGATTGGGGTACACGGAGTTAGGGGTAAGGTGTTGGCGTGGATTGGGGATTGGCTATCTAACAGGAAGCAGAGAGTTGGGATAAATGGGTGCTTTTCTGGTTGGCAGTTGGTGACCAGCGGCGTGCCGCAGGGATCGGTGCTGGGGCCTCAATTGTTTACCATTTACATAGATGATCTGGAGGAGGGGACTGAATGTAGGGTATTCAAGTTTGCTGATGACACGAAGGTGAGTGGGAAAGTGAATTGCGTGGAGGACGCGGAAAGTCTGCAGAGAGATTTGGATAGGCTGAGCGAGTGGGCGAGGATCTGGCAGATGGAATATAACGTTAGCAAATGTGAGGTAATCCACTTTGGAAGAAATAATAGTAAATTGGAATATTATTTAAATGGAGAAAAATTACATTGTGCGACTGTGCAGAGGGATCTGGGGTCCTTGTGCACAAATCGCAAAAACTCAGTCTGCAGGTGCAGCAGGTGATCAAGAAGGCGAATGGAATGTTGGCCTTTATCGCGAGGGGGATAGAATATAAAAGCAGGGAGGTCTTGCTGCAACTGTACAAGGCACTGGTGAGGCCGCAACTGGAGTACTGTGTGCAGTTTTGGTCCCCTTATTTGCGAAAGGATATATTGGCCTTGGAGGGAGTGCAGAGAAGGTTCACCAGGTTGATACCGGAGATGAGGGGGGTGGCTTATGAGGAGAGATTAAACAGATTGGGTCTGTACTCGTTGGAGTTTAGAAGGATGAGGGGTGATCTTATAGAGACATATAAGATAATGAAGGGGCTGGATAGGGTAGAGGTGGAGAGATTCTTTCCACTTAGAAGGGAAACCAGAACTAGAGGGCACAGCCTCAAAATAAGGGGGGGCCGGTTCAGAACAGAGTTGAGGGGGAACTTCTTCTCTCAGAGGGTAGTGAATCTCTGGAATTCTCTGCCCATTGAAGTGGTGGAGGCTTCCTCATTGAATATGTTTAAATCACGGGTAGATAGTTTTCTGATCGATAAGGGAATTAGGGGTTATGGGGAGCAGGCGGGTAAGTGGAACTGATTCGCTTCAGATCAGCCATGATCTTGTTGAATGGCGGGGCAGGCTCAAAGGGCCAGATGGCCTACTCCTGCTCCTATTTCTTATGTTCTTATGTTCTTATCCCCCCCTAACCCCCCCTCCTTCAGGGAAGAGATGTCACATCCCCCCCTAACCCCCCCGCCCAGTGAAGAGATGTCATCCTACATCAGGACCCCCGGAGCAAGGCCAGGATCCAGGAATGCAAGATGCTTTCGACGGACACCAGCGATCAAGGTAGGTCAGGGGCCCACGGGGTCCGATCCCGGGAGGGGGGCTGATCGGGGGGGGGGGGCTGCCGGGGTTGTTCACGGGGGTGGTCCACGAAGGGTGGTCGGGGGCGATTTGGCGGTTCAGTTGCTGAGTTGAAGCCCTATCGGACTTGAATTCAGCAACACGGTAAATGCGCGGGCGCCGATCGGATCGGAGCCTTGTAAAGTGGGAAACTTCGGTAAAGTTGGGCGCGGGCTTCATTTGGCCGATTTAAATGCATGTAAATGCATTTAAATCGGCCAGCACGCGCCGGATCGATGCCTGGATTGGCCGTTGGTAAAGGCGCGATTGGCCTTGGGTCGGGTCTGGACCGCGTTTTAGGCCCGACGCCCAATTTTACCACGATTTCGCGGTCGAAAACAGGCGCAAAATTTTGGTAAAATCGGGCCCATAGTTTCAACTTCTAGTTTGGGAGAAAAGAATAGAAGTATATGTTGGTGGGCAAAAGCTTGGCAGATGGAATATAATGTAGGAAGATGTGAAGTTACGCACTTTGGAAAAATAAAGGAGCTGAATATTATTTAAATGGTGAAAGATTGCAGAAAGCTACAGAACAAAGGGATTTGGGGATCTTTTGCATAAATCACAAAATGCTAGCATACAAGTTCAACAGGTACCTGGGGGGCGGGGGGGAGGGATGCTGGTCTTTATTTCAAAAGGAATGGAGTATAAAAATGGGTAAGTCTTGCTAAAACTATGCAAGGCACTAGTTAGACCACATCTAGAATACTGTGAACAGTTTTGGTCTCCTTACCTAAGGAAAGATATACTGGTATTGGACGCAGCCCATGGAAAGTTCATTCGGTTGATCCCAGGAGGGATTTTCTTATGAGGACAGTTTGGAGTTGGTTGGGCCTGTAGTTATTGGAGTTTAGAATAATGAGAGGTGACCTTTTTGAGACGTATAGGATTGACAAGGTGGGTGATGAGAGGTTGTTTCCCCATGTGGGAGAGTCCAGTATCAGAGGGCATATCTCAGAGTAAGGAATCACCCATTTAAGAAAGAGGTGAGGAAGAATTTCTTCTCTCAATGAGTAGTGAATCTGTGGAACTCTTTACCGCAAAGGAATATAGAGGCTGGGCTGTTAATTATGTTCAAGGCTGAGACAAACAGATTTTTTAATCAATAAGGAAATCAAGGGTTATGGAGGTAAGGCAGGAAAGTGAAGTTGAGGATTATATCAGATTTGTCATGATTTCATCGAATGGTGGAGCAGACTCGATGGGCGAATGGCCTACTTCTGCTCCTCCATCTTATGGTCAGATGAAGAATGGTGGAAGGAGACGTGTGCAATATAATCAAAAACATGGACACATTTGACGAAATACTTGCTAACTTCATAATTAAGTGAAAGGAAGTGGGGAGAAAAACTGATTCATGCCAGTAACTAATTTGAATTTGCTATGTTTATTCTTCATACGATCTTAAACAACACTGAATTTAGCAATTTTTTAAAAACCAGCTGACTTCAACCGGTTAGGAAACCTTTGTATTTTTCATTATGACTGCTTGAAGCTTAAGGCAACTACTTTGATTTGATTCTTTCTTCTCAGCTAAATTGTATACCTTGCAAGATGAACACAAAGCTTTTTATCATACCTGCTGTCTTCTAGCAGCCACATAATTGAGCTTTACCATCTCCTTCCCAAACTCCTTGAAGCGACTGGCCAGATCCTGCTCATTGGTCGCATTCTTCACAGCATCCAGAGATTCCTCGACCTGTAAATTTAGTAGGTATGTAGTGCATTTCATCTCAAGACATTATCTTATTTTTCAATGCAAAATCTGGGTGAAGGATCAAGTCCAAGATTCAGTATTTTATAAATAAATGTTGAAACGTACATCATATAAGTCTCACTATAAAAACTATTTTTTTCTTTCTTTTCTGGTTATTTAACCCAACGATACAGGCAACATCAGGTTTTAAACTGTTAAAGTTTTCATAGCACATTTAAAATTATATTAAATTTGATTAACTATTTTCTAAATCATTCATAAAATCTTACAATTTTTAAATGAGTTAAAAGCCTCATGACATCTGCCATATCAGCCAAGATCAACAGGCGGGTTACTCCAGAAAGCAGAGCACGGGCTGCCCGAACCATAGTCCCGCGCTTTACAGAAGAACAGGGGTCTTCTGCAAACTCCGCAGATGCAATTCTCATAGATTCTCCTACAAAGAAAATATAGAAATAATTAAAAATAAATTGATTTCATAATTGCTCACAAATCATGGTTCAAAAATTTAAAGGATTTATTTGTATTCTGCACACCTCACCAACACGCTACAAATACCAAACTTTAAAAGCACAACACATTGGGTGTGCTTGGTTAAGAACAATCTTCAAATATATAAATTTAATTATTGGGGCAGAAATTGTCAAAATAGCAGAGGCGAACAGCATTCATCATTATTAAATCATCAAGGAGCTTCAGGCAAGGGCAGGTGCAAAATTAAACATGGGAATTGTAAATTGCTGCCTGAGCTGTGCTGCTCTGCTATTAGAAACTTTAAGCTCTACGGAAGTAATGTTCAAACCATGAACAGGAGGAGGCCACTTGGCCTATCATGTCTATGTTGGTCTCAATGGGGCAATCTAGTCAGTCCCATTCCCCCAGTCTTTTCCCTATGCCTGTAGCCGTGCAAGTTTATTTCCCACCCAATTTTCTTTCCAAATCACTGAGCGTCTCTGCTTCCACCACCCAGTGGGCAATCTGTTCCTGGTCATTACCACTCACTGTGCAAGAGGATTTTTCCTTGCAACCCCGAGGGCTCCAGCCCAAAATCAAATATCTGTGCCCCCAAGTCCTTATACCATCAGCTGATGAGAAAAGTTTTTTTTTTGGGTCTACCTTATTTAAAGATATCATAATGTTGTACATCTATATCAGATGTCCCATCAATCTCCAACACTTCATGGAAAACCCCAACTTCTCTATCCTAATCTTGTAGTTTAAATTCCCTCATCCTCAGAACCAGTCTGGTAAATCTCCTCTGCACCTTCTCAAGGGCTTCACATTCAAGGGTGTAGTGATCAGCACTCATGTTGCAGCTTTACAAAGGTTCGGCATCATTTTTTTGACATTGTACTCAGCACCTTTATTTATGAAGCCCAAAATGCTGTGCTAACTATTGTCAATATGTTCTTCCATCTTCATTGACATGTGCACATGAATTTCCATATCCCTCTGTCCCTGCACACTCAAAAACGGGGACCATCAGGGACCAATATGACAATAAATGCTAAGATGCTTTGTATTAGTACTTGCTAAGGAAGAGGACACTGCAAAAATATTGGCAGAAGCAAATATGGGAATGAATTAAAAATTGATAAGCAGCTGGTCCAGGAAGAGTTGGCTATGCTCAGGAATAAATACATTGCCTGATCCAGATGTCCCGCATCCCAGGTTGCTAAGGGATGCAGGGGTGGAGATAGCAAAAGGACTTGCCAATCTTCCCAATCTTCCCTTGGTGTTTATCCATATACATTTTAAGAAAGCACTTGGCAAAGTATAGATAAAAAGCTAGTTAACAAAATTATAGCTCATGAATAAATAGTTGGATTTAGACTGGAGAACTTTTAGACAGGCAGTGGTGTTCCCCAAAAGTAAATGCTGATACCACTGATTTTTGATAAGTTGTAAAGGACTTGAAATTTTACTCTGTTCCAATGTTCAAGTCATCCCCTTTAAGACAGAACACATGCGCAACTGCATAAAAAAATTAAAGGTAACATGCATTTAAATGAATCACAAATAACAAACCAAAAATTGAAGGGGATATTAATCATCAGCTTCACGACAAAACATCTCGCTTTAGCTCACCATATGCATTAAACTGCATAAAGTTGCTGAACTTGCAATAGATTAAACTGCATAAAGTTGCTGAACTTACAATAGATAAAAACTAAACTTGTTACGGAATGTTAGAGCTTTCCATTTCAAGACAGGTTTCCTTTTTAATTATGATATCAGACTTAATACTGCATTGAAAAATCAACTGTAGACTCTCATTCCTTCAGCTTCTGACTGTTAGAGATTTTGATAAAATGCAATGTTTGCTTTCTTTTTCTCTTCTTTCTTTCACTTAATCAATCTGTTCTTTTCCTTCCTTTGTCACTTCATTTTTGTTTACTCAATTTGACATCGAGTTCACTGCATCCCTAGCCCAACTATTTTCAGCTTCATCAATGACCTTTCCTCAAACATAAGGTCAGAAATGGATATAAACACTGATGATTGAACAATGTTCAGCACTATTCACGACACTTCTTATACTGAACCAGTCTTTAAGACCAGGACAACATTCAGGCTCAGGCTGATAAATGACAAAGCAACATTCGCAAGTTCCAGGCAACAACCACTTCCAACAAAGAATTTAACCAACTCTCCTTGGCATTAAAGCATTACCATCACTGAATCTGCCACCTTCGATATCCTGGGGGGCTACTATTGACATCAAACTGATCAGTCAGATAAATACTGTGGTTGTAAGGGCAGGTTAGAGGTTAGGAATTCTGTGGTGCGTATCTCACATTTTAAATTTCATTTTGAGACGTGAGCTTAGCCAGCAAGGCTCGCATTTGTTTTCTGCCTTTAATTACATAGAACACAGAACAGTACAGCACAGAACAGGCCCTTCGGCCCACGATGTTGTGCCGAGCTTTATCTGAAACCAAGATCAAGCTATCCCACTCCCTATCATCCTGGTGTGCTCCATGTGCCTATCCAATAACCGCTTAAATGTTCCTAAAGTGTCTGACTCTACTATCACTGCAGGCAGTCCATTCCACACCCCAACCACTCTCTGCGTAAAGAACCTACCTCTGATATCCTTCCTATATCTCCCACCACGAACCCTATAGTTATGCCCCCTTGTAATAGCTCCATCCACCCGAGGAAATAGTCTTTGAACGTTCACTCTATCTATCCCCTTCATCATTTTATAAACCTCTATTAAGTCTCCCCTCAGCCTCCTCCGCTCCAGAGAGAACAGCCCTAGCTCACTCAACCTTTCCTCATAAGACCTACCCTCCAAACCAGGCAGCATCCTGGTAAATCTCCTCTGCACTCTTTCCAGCGCTTCCACATTCTTCTTATAGTGAGGTGACCAGAACTGCACACAATATTCCAAATGTGGTCTCACCAAGGTCCTGTACAGTTGCAGCATAACCCCACGGCTCTTAAACTCCAACCTCCGGTTAATAAAAGCTAACATACTATAGGCCTTCTTCACAGCTCTATCCACTTGAGTGGCAACCTTTAGAGATCTGTGGATATGGACCCCAAGATCTCGCTGTTACTCCACAGTCTTCAGAACCCTACCTTTGACCCTGTAATCCACATTTAAATTTGTCCTACCAAAATGAATCACCTCACATTTATCAGGGTTAAACTCCATTTGCCATTTTTCAGCCCAGCTTTGCATCCTATCTATGTCTCTTTGCAGCCTACAACAGCCCTCCACCTCATCCACTACTCCACCAATCTTGGTGACATCAGCAAATTGACTGATCCACCCTTCAGCCCCCTCCTCTAAGTCATTAATAAAAATCACAAAGAGCAGAGGACCAAGCACTGATCCCTGTGGCATTCCACTAGCAACCTGCCTCCAGTCTGAAAATTTTCCATCCACCACCACCTTCTGTCTTCGATCAGATATGATGTGGAGATGCCGGCGTTGGACTGGGGTAAGCACAGTAAGAAGTCTCACAACACCAGGTTAAAGTCCAACAGGTTTATTTGGTAGCAAATACCATAAGCTTTCGGAGCTTGCTGCTCCTTCGTCAGATGGAGTGGTCTCTGTTCTCCAACAGTGCACAGACACAAAAATCAAGTTACAGAATACTAATTAGAATGCAAATCTCTACAGCCAGCCAGGTCTTAAAAGGTACAGATAATGTGGTTGGAGGGAACATTAAACACAGGTTAAAGAGATGTGTATTGTCTCCAGACAGAACAGCTGGTGAGATTATGCAAGACCAGGGGCAAGCTGTGGGGGTTACTGATAATGTGACATAAATCCAACATCCCGGTTTAGGCTGTCCTCATGTGTGCGGAACTTGGCTATCAGTTTCTGCTCAGCCACTCTGCGCTGTCGTGTGTCGTGAAGGCCGCCTTGGAGAACGCTTACCTGAAGATCCAAGGCTGAATGCCCGTGACTGCTGAAGTGCTCCCCCACAGGAAGAGAACAGTCTTGCCTGGTGATTGTCGAGCGGTGTTCATTCATCCGTTGTCGTAGCGTCTGCATGGTTTCCCCAATGTACCATGCCTCGGGACATCCTTTCCTGCAGCGTATCAGGTAGACAACGTTGGCCGAGTTGCAAGAGTATGTACCGTGTACCTGGTAGATGGTGTTCTCACGTGAGATTATGGCATCCGTGTCGATGATCCGGCACGTCTTGCAGAGGTTGCTGTGGCAGGGTTGTGTGGTGTCATGGTCACTGTTCTCCTGAAGGCTGGGTAGTTTGCTGCGGACAATGGTCTGTTTGAGGTTGCGTGGTTGTTTGAAGGCAAGAAGTGGGGGTTGGGGATGGCCTTGGCGAGATGTTCGTCTTCATCAATGACATGTTGAAGGCTCCAGAGGAGATGCCGTAGCTTCTCCGCTCCGGGGAAGTACTGGACGACGAAGGGTACTCTGTCCACCGTGTCCCGTGTTTGTCTTCTGAGGAGGTCGGTGCGGTTTTTCGCTGTGGCGCGTCGGAACTGTTGATCGATGAGTCGAGCGCCATATCCTGTTCTTATGAGGGCATCTTTCAGCGTCTGGAGGTGTCTGTTGCGATCCTCCTCATCCGAGCAGATCCTGTGTATTCGGAGGGCTTGTCCGTAGGGGATGGCTTCTTTTACGTGTTTAGGATGGAAGCTGGAGAAGTGGAGCATCATGAGGTTATCCATGGGCTTGCGGTATAGTGAGGGGCTGAGGCGACCGTCCTTAATGGAGATGCGTGTGTCCAAGAATGCACCCGATTCCGGAGAGTAGTCCATGGTGAGTCTGATGGTGGGATGGAACTTGTTGATGTCATCATATAGTTGTTTCAGTGATTGCTCACCATGACTCCAAAGGAAAAAAATGTCATCGATGTATCGAGTGTATAGCATCGGTTGAAGGTCCTGTGCGGTGAAGAAGTCTTGTTCGAACCTGTGCATGAAGATGTTGGCATATTGAGGTGCGAATTTTGTCCCCATGGCTGTTCCGTGTGTCTGGATGAAGAACTGGTTGTTGAAGGTGAAGATATTGTGGTCCAGGATGAAGCGGATGAGTTGTACAATGGCATCTGGAAACTGGCAGTTGACGGCATTGAGTACTGAGGCCGTTGCAGCAATGCCATCATCGTGGGGGATGTCGTAGAGTGCCGAGACATCCATTGTGACGAGGAGTGCTCCTGGTTCAACTGCTCCATGTGTGCTGAGTTTCTGTAGCAAGTCTGTAGTATTGCGACAAAAGCTGGGGGTTCTTTGTACAATGGGTTTCAAGATGCCCACGACATAGCCGGAGAAGTTCTCGCACAGGGTTCCATTTCCTGAAACGATGGGACAGCCGGGTGTGTTCGCCTTGTGTATTTTTGGGAGGCAGTAGAGATCTCCAACGCGTGGAGTACGTGGGATGAGAGCACGGAAGGTGCTCTGAAGATCCGGATCAAAGGTTTTGATCAGAGTGTTGAGTTGATGGGTGTGTTCTTTGGTTGGATCTGTGGGTAACTGTCTGTAGTGTTCCTCATTGTTCAGTTGTCGGTACACTTCTTTGCAGTAATCCGTTCTGTTCAGTATGACGATGGCCCCTCCTTTGTCTGCTGGTTTGATGACAATGTTGCGGTTGGTCTTGAGAGCGTGGATGGCGTTGCGTTGTGCTTGGGTGATGTTCGGTGCTGTCTTGTGAGTGCGGCTGATGAATTTGGTGTTGACGCACCTCCTGATGGCTTGGGCATACATGTCAAGTCGAGGGCAGCGGCCTTCCGGAGGAGTCCAATTCGACTCTTTCCTCTTCGGTTGCACTGCGGATCTCTCTGTCTGCTGTTCCGGTTCATTAGCTGTCTCATTGTGTTCGCTGTTGGCCTCTTGGGGTTTGTGGAAGAACTCCCGCAGCCTCATTCGCCTGATGAATTCCTCTGTGTCCGCTGCGAGACTGATGGGGTCTATTTTGGTAGTGGGGCAAAAGTTGAGCCCTCGGCTGAGAACTTCGATTTCATCTGGCTGAAGTGTGTAGTCCGATAAGTTGACAATGGACTTTCCTGCAGTGGTACTGTTTTCTACTGTGGTACCGGGGGAGGCTTGGTTGCTGCTGGTTGGTTGCCGCCTCTCCAAGGCGGCCTTCACGACACACGACAGCGCAGTCGCTGAGCAGAAACTGATAGCCAAGTTCCGCACACATGAGGACGGCCTAAACCGGGATGTTGGATTTATGTCACATTATCAGTAACCCCCACAGCTCGCCCCTGGTCTTGCATAATCTCACCAGCTGTTCTGTCTGGAGACAATACACATCTCTTTAACCTGTGTTTAATGTTCCCTCCAACCACATTATCTGTACCTTTTCAGACCTGGCTGGCTGTAGAGATTTGCATTCTAATTAGTATTCTGGAACTTGATTTCTGTGTCTGTGCACTGTTGGAAAACAGAGACCACTCCATCTGACGAAGGAGCAGCAAGTTCCGAAAGCTTATGGTATTTGCTACCAAATAAACCTGTTGGACTTTAACCTGGTGTTGTGAGACTTCTTACTTCGATCAGATAGCCAGTTACCTATCCAATTGGCCAACTTTCCCTCTATCCCACACCTCCTTACTTTCATCATAATTGCCCTTGAGAAGGTGATGCTGATCCATTTACTTGAACCAATGCAGAACATCAGGTATGGGTACAGTGGCACCCACAATACTGTTGGGAAGGAAGTACCAAGATTCTAGCCAAAATCAATGTGAAGGAACAACACGGCAATATAGTTCAAGTCGGGATGGCGTATGGATTGAGGATGGGTGATTTGCAGGTGAGCATTTTCCCATGCATTTGCTACCCTCATCATTCATTGTTGGAAGTCGGTTTTGGAAGGCGCTGTCAAAGGAAGTGTTGGTGGGTTGCTACAGTGCATCTTGTGTATGGTATACACTGTTGTTGCTGTGTAAGTAAGAGAGGTAATGAATGTTTAAGGCAGTGAACGGGATATCGATCAAACAAACTACTTTATCTAGAATGTTGAGGAGTTTCTTAAGCATTGTTGGAGCTGCATTCATCCAGGCAAGTGGAGATTATTCCATCTCAGTCTTAACTTGCACCTTTTAGATGGTAAAGAGACTTTGGGGAGTCAGCAAGCAATGTTCACAGCAGAACTCCCAGCATCTGACCTGCTCTTGGAGCCCCAGTATTTTCTGGCTGATTCAGTTCAAGTTCTGGTCAATGGTAACCCCAGGTTGTTGACGGTTGGAGATTCAACCATGGTAACATAGTTTAATGCTAAGCAAAGATAGTTAGATTGTCTCTTCTTGGAGATAGTCATTGCCTGGCCCTTATGCAGTGCCTATATCTTATGAACCTATGAACTAAATGTTACTTGCCACTTAGCAGCCAAGTTTGGATCTTGCTGCATTCGAATACAGATTGCATCAATATCTGAGAAGTTATGAATATTATGCTATCATCAGTGAACATCCCCACTTCTGATATTACGGTGCAGGGAAGTTCACTGATGAAGCAGCTGAAGATGGTTGAGCCTCTGACACTAACCTGAGGAACTCTTGCACCAATGTCCTAGGATGGTGATCATTGGCTTCCAACAACCTTAACCATCTGCCTTTGTTTCTGACGAAAGGTCATCTCGCCTAAAATGTCAATTATGTTTCTCTCCACAGATGTTGCCTGATCTGCTGAGCTTTTCCAACACTTCCTCTTATTTCAAATGTGCAATATTTTACATGTGCTTCTTTGTGCTAGGTTTGGCTCCAACAAATGAAGCATTTTCCTCCCTAATTGACTTCAATTTTGTTGGAGCTCCTTGAAGCCAAAACTCAGTTAAATGCTGCCCTGATGTCAAAGATAGTCATTCTCACCTCACCAGTCTCCCAAAAGCATTATCTACCAGGCACAAGACAGGAGCGTGACGGAACAAGACTCAAGACATTCAACACTATTTAGGGCAAATCAGCCAACTTGACTGCACCCATCCACCATCTTAACATTTACTCCATCCATCACTAATGCAGGGCAATAACAGGACCTACTAAATACAAGATGCATTCTGGCAACTCGTCAATGCTTTTGACAGATTATTACAAACTTATGATCTCTACCAACTAAAAGAATAAGGGCAGAAGATGCATGGAAACACCATTAGCTGCAAGTTCTCCTTGCGTATCACCCTGACTTGGAATTAAATAATTGTTTCCTCACTTTCACTCAGTCAAAATGTTGGAACTCATTCCCCAACATCACTGCGGATGTATTTATACAGCAGGAACTGCAGAGGTGAAGGCTCAACGTCGTCTTCCCAAAGGGTAACAAAGATGGGAATAAAATGCTGGCCCTGCCAGCTATAACAACATCCCATGAACAGATCCTTTGAAAAATCAAAAGCAGCAATATTTGTTTAAGAATACTTCAATTTGATTGGCTAAGAAGATAAACAGCTGCTTACATTATTGACAAAGATGCCAAATGCCCTGTTTAGGGGCTGCATTGTTTCAATCTTCCACATTCAGCAACTTCAAGCATACAGTCTTAAAGAAGCTAAATGAGCAAGTGCAACCACCATTTGTTCACCAGCTACAACAGTTTGGTCCAATATCTTTGTCATTATCAGTTCATTAAGGACTTTATTATTTTCTTGGATTTAACTTAAGAAACATTTTCTTTTTTAATGCTTCAGACTACTCTCATTAACAATCTTGTACACACTATGACCAGGATCATGCCTATACCTGACCAATACCTTGATAATATAATGCAAGTACAAGGATCAACTCATTACTGCATTCCAGCTTACTAATTATATCATATCCCTTCACATGATCTTCCTCAATTTTAAAAGGTCAGAAAACAAATGATGGCTGAAGTAACTGGAGGTGGACTGATGAAAGATTAATTAATAGTTGATATTCATAGAATCTCTACAGTACAGAAGGCGGCCATTCAGCCATCCATCGAGTCTGTACCGACCACAATCTCACTCAGGCCCTTTTCCCGCAATCCTATGCATTTACCCTACTAATCCCCCTGACAGTAGGATCAATTTAGCATTGCCAATCAACCTAACCTGCACATCTTTGGGCTGTGGGAGGAAACCGTAGCACCCAGAGGAAACCCACGCAGACATGGGGAGAATGTGCAAACTGCACAAAACCCAGGTCCCTGGCACTGTGAGGAAGCAGTGCTAACTACTGTGCCACCATGCCGCCCTTTTCATCTTCATAACTTGAGGGAGAAGGAACGTGTATAGGTTATCATTTTCTTTGGAGTATAGAATGAATGAAGTGGCAGGAGCAACTGTTTAATAGTGCCATGAGAAACAATAACTTTGCTGATATGATTGGCTGTAATCCGATTTGCATATGCAACTTTAATTGTTCCACTACTGAATTTAACAGCAGTTTTCATGTTGAGCACCACCGTGTTTCAGAATTCCACAACACATCATTAATGTTAACACTCAGTACAAATCATATGTTACGAATAAAGCTTTAAAAGCATTAAATTCACATTATTGTATGATTTTGCCATACATGTTTTGACAAAAAGAAATGCTCAAATCTATTTCAAGTCTGTGTCAAATTTACAGGGATCAACTATTGCCGTTTACTTCAAGTGCTATATAGTAGAACTCAAAACATAACTCCAGTTTTTTATCTGATACATCATAAAATTTTATGCACATATATTAAGGTTACTGGAGATAAATCATTGGAAATCACAATCTGTCCTTCAATTTTCATATTGCCTAAAATAATTAATTTGAACCCTCTATAGATTTCCAAAATATTAAAAATGAGCTCAAGTTGACTACCCAAACAGGTCAGTGAAAAAACACACAAAAATCTGCACAGTAATCCTCGATTACTCATCAATAATTAATTTGCTGTTTTTCAAAAGCATTCAAAATAACACAAAAGACGCTCTCCTATGCACTTGAGTTTAAAGCAACTGTTCTTTCTCTGCTATATGTTCCTGTAGCAAAAATTCATTTTTAGGCCATATTCACTAACCCTTTCTAGTCTGGTTTTTCACTTGCAGGCAGTGCTGCTAGCAACCTTATTAGGTGTTAATAAGACGGCACAGTAGCACAGTGGTTAGCACTGCTGCTTCACAGCTCCAGGGTCCCGGGTTCGATTCCCGGCTCGGGTCACTGTCTGTGTGGAGTTTGCACATTCTCCTCGTGTCTGCGTGGGTTTCCTCCGGGTGCTCCGGTTTCCTCCCACAGTCCAAAGATGTGCGGGTTAGGTTGATTGGCCAGGTTAAAAAAAAAAAATTGCCCCTTAGAGTCCTGGGATGCGTAGGTTAGAGGGATTAGCGGGTGGGGCCTGGGTGGGATTGTGGTCGGTGCAGACTCGATGGGCCGAATGGCCTCCTTCTGCACTGTAGGGTTTCTATGATTCTATGATTAATCAGAGTCAAACTTCAGAGAGTGCTGAGGAAGGCTGAACACTGAAAAGACAAGACAGTGTAGGGGATGTTAGTATCTAATTTTATCGACAGTATTTTTTCCCTATTGAAGAAGCAATACTAATAATTTGCAGATACACTATTAAGTCATTTTGCAAAATTGAGTGCCACTCTTTCACCAGTCACGAGAAAAAAAACAAAAACGGCAATTCTAAATCAAGGTCAGAATTCTACTTGTGCTAATGCCTAATTCTTCTTGAAGATAGACAATAAAGTTTAAACAGAATTGACTTTGTTATGTAAGGAAGGTGTAAAGCAGGTTATGGTATTGTGCAAGGCCACAGAGCCATAAAAATATACACTGGTTTGAGCAAGTTGTTTTTTAATTCATGAAATCCTCAAAAGCTTTGGGCAAAGTAAGATTTTGTCTGGATATTCCAGCACCTCTATGCATGTAGCTTCCAATTTCTGAAAGAAGTAAAAATACATTTTATTGAAACTGAAGTTGTTATTGTGGTGCTGTCCTCAGCACTAAACAACAATCTTGCTCACTATCAAGCAGCGGGTGAAAACAATGGGATACAATAGATGGTATCTCCATACGTTGAACTAAATAGCAGTTAATGCATGACGCAGACCATTTAAACCTAAGCACGCTGTGTTTGCATGTACCTACAAGCAAAAAATGTTAATCAAATTTACTGCAAACTGTTACAATCCATGGAAAGCGTTCGTTTATCCCTTTTCTATATTTGTCTTTACAACCAAGCCATAAACGTGCACATTGGGAGTGAATTTCCTCGGGGCTTTTCCATTCTGTTAAGTTGGAATCCTATTCATGCATGTAAATGAAGTTTCCACAAAGGTACGGGAATGGAGCTGGAGTAGCTCTAAGGACAAATCGGGTGGACAGATCGATTCGAGTTTTTTCAGACTGTAACTAGTACAGTAGATAAGGAGGCCCCTTGTGGCACCTTTGAATTTCCAAGGTGGCCACACAACGAAGGCGATAGTCACCAACTTCAGGAAGGATAGCGGAGGACATGTCCATCTACATCAGTGGGGATGAAGTGGAAAGAGTCGAGAGCTTCAGGTTTCGAGGTGTCCAGATCACCAATAACCTGTTTTGGTCCCCCCACGCCAATGCCATAGTTAAGAAAGCCCACCAACACTTCTACTTTTTCAGGACGCTGAGAAAATTTGGCATGACTCCTATGATTCTCACCCTGACCTCCACAAGAAAGCCAGATATGATCTAAGGAAATCCATCAAAAATGCCAAAAGACAGTACTGGACCAAGCTAGAGATCCAGCCTAGCCACACGGACTCCCGCCGACCATGGCAAGGTCTGCAAGACGTAATAGGCTACTACATGAAGGCATGGAAAATCACCTGCACCAACGCACCCCTCTCTAATGAGCTCAATGCATTCTATGCCCGTTTTGAGCAAGAGGTCAGTGAGAGCACGCCCTCCACCTCGGATGAACCTATATCTGAGGTCACCTCTGCAGATGTCAAAGCAGCCTTCTCGAAGTAACAATCCATGGAAAGCGACTGGCCTGGATGGGGTACCCGGATGAGCATTCAGATCCTGCGTGGACCAACTGGCGGAGGTATTCCCAGACATCTTCCACCTCTCCTTACAACAATCTGAGTTCCCTATCCGCTTCAAGAAGACAACCATCATCCCAGTACCAAAGAAAAGCCAAGCAGTGTGCCTTAATGACTATCGTCCGGTGGCTCTCACATCCATCATTTTGAAGTGCTTCAAAAGGTTAGTCATGGTACGAATCAATTCCAGCCTCCCAGATTGCCTGGATCCACTACAGTTCGCCTATCACTGCAACAAGTCCATAGCCGACGCCATCTCCTTGGCCCTGCACTCAACCCTGGAACACCTAGATAACAAAGACATCTATGTCAGACTCCTATTTATCGACTACCATCAACACCATTATTGCTATGAAACTCATCTCCAAACTTCGTGGCCTGGGGCTCGGCACCTCCCTCTGTGACTGAATCCTGAACTTCCTACCCAAAGACCGCAATCAGAAAGGAGAGGCAACAACACCTCCTCCACGATCATCCTCAACACCAGTTCCCCACAAGGCTGTGTCCTCAGCCCCTTACAATACCCCTTATACACCTATGACTGTGCAGCTAAATTCCTCTCCACCTTGATTTTCAAGTTTGCTGATGACACCACCATAGTGGGTCGGATCTCAAACAATGACGAGACGGAATACAGGAAAGAGATAGAGAACCTGGTGAGCTGGAACCTTTGTCTTTCTCACAAATGTCTCCCAATCTCCACATTTGACAAACCTGCTTTAAAATTATCTTTAACCATTGCTCCCACTTGAACGCTTTAACAAGGATTATTCTCCAGGGTTTCAATATCCCCTCCTGAGATTCCTTTCTCCAGGATCTCCATGTACATCCAGGCTTCACCTTCCAAGCAAAATTGCTTCAGATCCCCTGTCATGCTAAACAGAACACCATTGCCCCAAAATGCCTTCAAGTAAGGAGTCATCAAACTTCATATGCTTCCTCAAATCTTCAGGGCTTTTGTCAAAGAACAAAGAACAATACAGCACAGGAACAGGCCCTTCGGCCCTCCAAGCCCATGCCGCTCCCTGGTCCAAACTAGACCATTCTTTTGTATCCCTCCATTCCTACTCCGTTCATGTGGCTATCTAGATAAGTCTTAAACGTTCCCAGTGTGTCCGCCTCCACCACCTTGCCCGGCAGCGCATTTCAGGCCCCCACCACCCTCTGCGTAAAATACGTCCTTCTGATATCCGTGTTAAACCTCACCCCCCCCCCCCCCCTCACCTTGAACCTATGACCCCTCGTGAACGTCACCACCGACCTGGGGAAAAGCTTCCCACCGTTCACCCTATCTATGCCTTTCATAATTTTATACACCTCTGTTAGGTCACCCCTCATCCTCCGTCTTTCCAGTGAGAACAACTCCAGTTTACCCAATCTCTCCTCATAACTAAGCCCTTCCATACCAGGCAACATCCTGGTAAACCTCCTCTGCACTCTCTCTAAAGCCTCCACGACCTTCTGGTAGTGTGGCGACCAGAACTGGACGCAGTATTCCAAATGCGGCCGAACCAACGTTCTATACATCTGCAACATCAGACCCCAACTTTTATACTCTATGCCCCGTCCTATAAAGGCAAGCATGCCATATGCCTTATTCACTACCTTCTCCACCTGTGACATCACCTTCAAGGATCTGTGGACTTGCACACCCAGGTCCCTCTGCGTATCTACACCCTTTATGGTTCTGCCATTTATCGTATAGCTCCCCCGTACGTTAGTTCTACCAAAATGCATCACTTCGCATTCATCAGGATTGAACTCCATCTGCCATTTCTTTGCCCAAATTTCCAGCCTATCTATATCCTTCTGTAGCCTCTGACAATGTTCCTCACTATCTGCAAGTCCAGCCATTTTCGTGTCGTCCGCAAACTTACTGATCACCCCAGTTGCACCTTCTTCCAGATCGTTTATATAAATCACAAACAGCCCACTTCACTTCAAATCTGTTCCTTGCATCTCTCTCTTTAACACAGAGCCTATTGTTCTACTCATTCCTTTTAACTGGACTTCTGTGGTCCCTTTCTGATCCTTTGATTTGTCCCTGCTGGGGACTTTCTTCTGGGACCTCTCACTTTTCTTCTGGGAACTTTTTTGTGATTCATCTTCCAGAACATCCAGTACCTTGACTCTCTTTAAGGAGGAGGTAGATAGATTTTTGTCAGACAAAGAAGTCAAAGGTTGTCGGGGATAGAACGTGGAATTAGAAACACAAACAGCTCAGCATGATTTACTGAATGGTCAACCAGGCTTGAGGGGCCAAATAGAGTCATAGAGTCATTGAGGTTTACAGCATGGACACAGACCCTTTGGCCCAACTTGTCCATGCTGCCATTTTTTTAAACCCCTAAGCTAGTCCCAATTGCATGCATTTGGCCCATATCCCTCTATACCCATCTTTCCCATGTAACTGTTTAAATGCTTTTTAAAGGACAAAATTGTACCCACCTCTACTACTACCTCTGGCAACTTGTTCCAGATACTCACCACCCTCTGTGTGAAACAATTGCCCCTCTGGATTCTTTTGTATTTCTCCTCTCTCACCTTAAACCTGTGCCCTCTAGTTTTGGACTCCCCTACCTTTGGGAAAAGATATGGACTATCTAGCTGATCTATGCCCCTCATTATTTTATAGACCTCTAGAAGATCACCCCTCAGCCTTCTACGCTCCAGAGAGAAAGTCCCAGTCTGTCCTGCCTCTCATAACTCAAACCATCAAGTCCCGATAGCAGCCTGGTAAATCTCTTCTGCACTCTTTCTAGTTTAATAATATCCTTTCTATAATAGGGTGACCAGAACTGTACACAGTATTCCAAGTGCGGTCTAAGTGGCCTACTTCTGTTCCTATTTCATTTGTTCGTATGTTCATAGATCCCTCTGTACCACTGAGTTCTGCAATATCTCTCAATTTAAATAGTATACTGCTTTTCTATTCATCCAAACATAGGACTTTGGTGAACCTACACCTAGAGTATAGGGTACAGGCTTCTTACCAAAAGAGATATACCTGCCTTAAAGGGAGTGCAATGAAGACGTGCTAGACTGACTCTGGGATGATGAGATTGTCCTTTCTGTAGAGTGTGGAAGAATGAGACTTTCCCCAGATGGGAGTCAAGAATTAGGTTCATGGTCTCGGATAAGGTCAGCTATTTAGTACTTTGATCACAGAAAATCTCTGGGATTATCTCAGTTATTGAGTATATTCAAGACAAAGTTAGATAAATTTGTGGATACGATGGGAATTGGGATACTGCAGAAAACTGTTCAAGCATATGATCAGCCATGATCTTACAAAATGATTGAGCATGTTTGTCAAGCCAAATAGCCTACTCTTTCTCCTTTTATGTTCTTACCTTGTGAAATTCAGCCCCTTATCCCACACATTTACACTAACCTACAAAATAAATTCCACTGTCTCAGCTCTTAATTGTACATGTACAGTGTCTTAAAACACTGGTAACCTCAGGACAGGGTCCATGCTGGATTTCAGATCTTGTGAGTTTTCAGTTTGGGCTGGGTCAGCTTGGGCCTGTAGAGTGTTGGTGGTATGCTTTTCAACTAAGGATTATAAAAGGAAGTTTTGAAAGACAGAGGCAATGTCACAAGATATGTGAGGAAATTCTTTGGAGAAGCTTCAGATCCATCAGTGTTCCTTGCTGGAAGCATGGCAGAAGCTCCGTTTAATCTTTCCAGAACCAAGAAATTAACTCTAAAATATTACCATGAACCATGAACTAAATATTCATAACATTGGGCCGGCACAGTAGCACAGTGGTTAGCACTGCTGCTTCACAGCTCCAGGGTCCCGGGTTTGATTCCCGGCTCGGGTCACTGTCTGTGTGGAGTTTGCACATTCTCCTCGTGTCTGCGTGAGTTTCCTCCGGGTGCTCCGGTTTCCCCCCACAGTCCAAAGATGTGCGAGTTAGGTTGATTGGCCAGGTTAAAAATTGCCCCTTAGAGTCCTGAGATGTGTAGGCTAGAGGGATTAGCGGGTAAATATGTGGGGGTAGAGCCTGGGTGGGATTGTGGTCGGTGCAGACTAGATGGGCCGAATGGCCTCCTTCTGCACTGTAGGGTTTCTATGATTTCTATGATTGGTGCATTGCTGCAGTGTATCTTGTAGATGATACACAGTGGTGCCACTATGCGTTGGTGGTGGAGGAAGTGAATGTTGATGGCAGTGGATGGGGTGCCAATCAAGTGGGCTGCTTAATCCTGGATGGTGTCAAGCTTCTTGGGTGTTATTGCAGCTACATTCATCCAGGCAAGGAGAGAATGTTCCATCACACTCCTGACTTGTGCCTTCTACATGGTGTACAGATTTCAAAAAGTCAGGAGGTGAGTTACTCACCACAGAATTCCCAGCCTCTGACCTGCTGCTGGCATCATGTATTTATACAGCTGATCCAGCTTAGTGTCTAGTCAACAGTAACCCCAGAATGTTGACAATGGGGGATTCAATATTGATAATACGATTGAGGGTCAGGGGAGATTGATAGATTCGCTCTTGCTGGAGTTGGTCATTGCCTGGCACTTGTCTGCATTGTACTGTCAATCTATCTGTGTGTTTGCTGGAGGAGCAAATGTTCTACAATGGAGGAAAATGTAATACCAAAAAAGCGGTGCTGATAGCACACTCCAGGTAACAAAAGCATTACTGTTAACTGGGCGGTACGGTAGCACAGTGGTTAGCACAGCTTCACAGCACCAGGGACCCGGGTACCATTCCCGGCTTGGGTCACTGTGTGGAATTTGCATGTTCTCACCGTGTCTGCATGGGTTTCCTCCGGGTGCTCCGGTTTCCTCCCACATTCTGAAAGACGTACTGGTTAGGTACATTGACCAAACAGGCGCCAGACTGTAGCGACTAGGGGAATTTCACAGTAACTTCATTGCAGTGTTACTTGTGACTAATAAATAAACTTTAAAAACTTTAACTGGGTCTGTTTAGTTGATGCTGAGGAGAAGGCGCAGAAGTCATTTGATAGTTCTGTGCAGTTGGGGCTAAGAAGATGGTCCTGGGAACTTTGGTCGCAGAAGGTTCTGTGAGAAAAGGGTTAGGGCTGAAAAGAAGCCCTGGGGCCAGCACAGATGGGGAGACTAGAGCTTGGAGAAATCCAAGATAGCATTCCCATTGAGTGAAGACTAGTACCTGCACAGCATTTAACATTTCCCATTTACATTCTTTGCCTCTTAGCCAATGTTGAAGCTACTTTATTAAAGTTCTGCCTTTAATGAACCTGAAAGCCCAAATCTCTCATCTCTTCCAAGCACCAAGTTTACCACCATTCAGAAAATGCTACATTTCACATGTAATTTCATGGAGTTATATTTGCCACTTTTTAGCCCATTGACCTTTCACTTTGAAGCTTCCTCTCATGTTAAATTAACCATTGCTCCTATCTTAGTATCATCTATATATGTTAAGTCCTTTATCTAAACCACTGGTATTCGCAAAAGTGTTTGAACTTGTAGAATTCCACCATCCACTGCTAATCACAGAGAAACTGCCTTCATCCTTACTTTTATCCCAAATTCTAAACACTTTTAAATTCAGCATTCTAAAGGGAAGGAAAATAGAGTACAAGATGGTGAGTGCTGCTGTAAGGGGAAAGAACAGAAATTAGATTAGTCCATAACATTTTTTCACTGTACATTAGAGGGTGGGCAACACTCTGGCAGATGTCCAGGAACAGCATACAAATTTGCTTTCCTGGACATGCAATAATGGAAAAGACCAGAGTGAACTGAAGAAAATTATGATATTTTAAATGTGAAAGGTGCAGTAATGGAAGCCTTGTTGATTTGCTGCTTAGCACCTTCGAGATGGTACAAATTAAAGTCACTGCACATCACAGGTGGAGGAATCAAATTTTAAGTTGGGCACGAGGTCAAGTTTGAAGTGTTGTTGAAGTTGCAAGTATCTAAGCAAGATGCGGTGTAGCAATGAATTACGAGGACAAGCTGGCTAAGTTGCTCCATACAGTAGAAAAGACCTGAAGGGAAGTTACCTTTATGTAGACAAAGATATAGATGCAAGGCGCATGGGCATGAATAAAAAACGTAATTTGCCTCAGGCAAAACTGGAGATTAAAAGAAAAGGTTTAATCCATATTATGCCAGCTTGATACCTCAGATCAGCTTTTCTGGATTGCACTCATGGGTTAGCATGAAATTCAATGTTCTCTTTTTGTAGGTTTTACCCATGATTATTTAATTGCTTCAGTAGATTAAATAAAATCCACTGGAGTTTGATTCATGCATTGAACACATTCAATTACTTTTATTGAAAACGTAACATCTAAGCATGGCTTATGAAGTGATTTAAGACAGATGATTTACAACAATGTCACATTTATAATTATACAAGGCCACTGAGGACTACTTATGAATGGTTTTGCCATTGTAGGGCAGTGAGGCATTTTCAAAGGAGTTCTGTCAGTCCAGTGAAAGCATTTTCAATGCACAATTAAGTATCTCAGCAAGTTATTGTAACATTTTTATCAAATGGTGTACTCAAAATCTAGGGATTGCCTGACACCAACAATTCCAACCATCTCCCTATTTCAATGTTCATCTTCCGAAAATTGGAACCAGAAGCTTTTGTTTGCCAGAAAATACAGGAGTAATACTGCCTTTCTCCATAAATTGTCTCTTAAGGAGATCAAAGTATGAAGTTAAAAGAATGAAGCTTGTTTTCAAGTCCCTCCACTGCCTCACCCATCTTCATCTCTAACATTCTCCAGCCCTACAAACCTCAGATATTTATACTCATCTAATCTGATCCACTGAAAATCTGCCTTTTCAATTGATCCACCATTGCTGGTCATGTCTTCAGTTGCCAAGGGCCCAAGTTCTGGAAATCCTTCCCTACATCTCTCCAACTCACTTTTCTCCTTTAAGACACTTCTTAAAACTGACCTGTTCAACCAAGTTTAAACGCATCTAACCTAATATCTCCTTATGTGGCTCAGTATTGTATTTTGTTTTAAAATGTCCCTGTCAAGTTCTTGGAATATTATATTTATATATGCATTTTACCATATTAGAAGTTGCAATTGTTATAATTGGCCTGCTGAAATATATTATCCTTTTCAATACCACCACTATCTGGCAGTGAGACTTGGGTCACCTACCAAAAAGATATCCCGGATTACTGGAGTCACTCCAGGGTACTCAAAGTGGGAACACAGGCAAACAGCATCCTCACCAAAGCCAATTCCTCCAGATTCACAAACAAAATCATATGAAATCAACCATCCCTAATAGACAGAGCTTAGTGATTCCACAACCAATGGATCAGCTCTAAGCTCTGCAGTGCTGCCACAACCAGCTGTGAATGGTGGTCGGCCATTAAATAACTTACTGGAGAAGGTGCCACAAGTATTCCCATCCTCGCAGCATGTCAGTGCAAAAGACAAGGCTGAAGCATTTCCAACAATCTTCAGTCAGAAGTGCCGAATGGATGATCTATCTCAGCCTCCTCCAGAAGTCTCAAGCATCATAGATGCCAGGCTTCAACCAATTTGATTGAAGTCACTGGATACTGCAAAGACTGAGTTCTAACAATATTCCAGCAAAAGAACTGAAGAGAGCGCTCCAAAGGTTGCTGCACTCCGAGTCAAGGTGTTCCAGTACAGCTACAACATTGGCATCTATCATTGGGGAGGCGATGGCTAGTGGTATTATCACTAGACTATTAATCCAGAAACTCAGCTAATATTCTGGGAACCCGGGTTTGAATCCCGCCATGGCAGATGGTAGAATTCCAAAGATGTGCAGGTTAGGTTGATTGGCCATGCTAAAATTGCCCCTTAGTGTCCTGAGATGTGTAAGTCAGAGGGATTAGTGGGTAAAATATGTAGGGATATGGGGGTAGGGCCTGGGTAGGATTGTGGACGGTGCAGACTCGATGGGCCAAATGGCCTCTTTCTGAACTGTAGGGTATCTATCTAATTTGAATTTGAATAAAAAATATTTTGAATTAAGAATCTACTGATAGCTATGAAACCATTGATGATTGTTGGAAAAACCCATCTGGTTCACTAATGTCCTTTAGGGAAGGAAATCTCCCACCCTTATCCAGTCTGGCCTACGTGTGATTTCAGAGCCACAGCAATATGGTTGACTCTCAACAGCCCTCAGGCAACTAGGGATGGGCAATAAATGCTGGTCAGCCAGTGGCGCCCATGTCCCACGAATGAATAAACAAAAGTCTAAACAGCAGTTGGAAGATTGTCCTGGACACAAAAAGTAGAACAAATTGAACCTGGCCAATTACCGCCCCATCAGTCCACTATTGATCATCAGTAAAGTGATGCAAGTGGTCATCAACAGTGCTATCAAGCAGCATTTGCTTAGCAATAACCTGCTCATGGATACTCAGTTTGTTACACTAGGGTCACTCAACTCCTGACCTCATTATGGTCTTAGTTCAAACATTGTCTAAAGAGCTGAACTCCAGGGGTGAGGTGAGTGTGACTGCCCTTTAGCATCAAGGCTATATTTGAGACTGTGACATCAAGAAGCCCCAGTAAAACTGAAGTCAATGAAAATCAGGAAAGGAAACTCTCTGCTAACACAAAATAAGATACTTGTGGTTGCTGAAGTTCTTTAATCTCAGCTCCAAGACATCACTGCAAGAGTTCCTTCAGGTACTATCCTAGACCCAACCATCTTCAGCTGTCTCAACAATGACCATCCTTTCATCATAAGGTCAGAGGAGGGGACATTCACTGATGACTGCATAACATTCAGCATCACAACTCCTCAAGCTATTGAAGCAGTCCATGCCCAAATTCAGCAAGACCTGGACAAGACCGGGCTTACACTGACAAGTGGCAAGTAACATTTGTACCATGTAAGTGCCAGGCAATGATCATCTCCAACAAGAGAGAATTCAGCATGACCATTGCTGAATCTCTGACTATCAACATCATGAGGGTTGACCAGAAACTGAACTGGACTAGCCAAATAACTAGTGTGGTTACAAGAGAAGGTCAAAGGCTAGGAATCCTGCAACAAGTAACTCACCTTCTGACTCCCAAAACATGGCCACAACGTGCAAGGTGCAAGTGATGGAGTACCTTCCATTTTGCTGGATAAGAGCAACTCCAACACAAGATGATTAACATCATCCAGAACAAAGCTGTTTGCTTGATTGACACCACATCCACAAAATATTAACTCTCTCCACCACTGACACACAATAGCAGCAATGTGTACCATCTATAAGAGCTCAAATTCCTTGGACAGCATCTTCCAAACACATGACTATTACCATCTAGAAGGACATGGACAACAGATACAGTTCCCCTCCAAGCCTCTCACCATCCTGACTTGGAAATATATCACTGTTCTTTCACTGTCACAAGGTCACTCAATCAAAACCCTCGATCACCCCTATCCACCCCAACACCCTGGATGTAACTATACCACTTGGATTGCAGCAGTTCAAAAAAGGAAGCTCACCCCCATCTTCTCAAGGGAAATTAATGATGGGCAATAAATGCTAGCCCAGCCAGTGAATCTCACATCCTGTGTTCTGCTGGGCTGGACAGTGCAGCCACACGCCAAATGATAAACATCCGTAGTAGATCATCTTTTTGCAACATTAGGATGGCCCACCAGATCTCAAGGTATACAGAAGAAACATTTTAAGGATGCTCTGAAGGCCTCACTGAAAAAAGGACAAATAGACATCTGCACATGGTGTGAAAGTACCAAAAACCGTAATGTATGGCAGCACCTCATTCAACAAGCTGCAATACAGTCAGAAACTAACCGTATAAACTGCTGCAAAACAGTGACAAATACCGGTGAGTAGAACACTGGCTTAAGTACACCCCACCCCTACCTTTCCCCATCCTCAAGGCAACTCTTGCCCTCTTTGCCCAAGGGCCTGTAGTTCCAGTATTGGCCTGCTGGGCGGGATTTTACGGCCTTGCCCATCCCAAAACCTTAAAATCCTGTCCAAGGTCAACAGACCTTCCCATTGTCCGTCCCTCGCCTACTCTTACTCTTGTGGCGGTAAAATTCCGACCATTGAGTCACCGAAGGACACACAAATCATGATGCCAAGCAGGCACCAAACTCGATTTGAGGGACTGACAAACACATCTCCATACCATGATAGGTTGGTTGGCTTAAAGTTACCCAGGTTATTTTTCCATGACTACACTAAATTAGGTCATTACCATGAAGTAAAGAGTAAAGTCTCCAAAGTACAAGGTGAATATAGGCTGTTCACCCCCTCAAAGGTCTTGATTTAACATGAGGATCACAACACCACAGATGAGGGGCAAAGTTGAGAAGGTGGGTATTCAGTCAGTAATTGAAACTGCCTGTTAGCATCGCTCCGCATCACAAACCAGCCATCCTGGAAACTGAGTTAACCAACCTCCAAAAATGCAGTCTTCCTTAACTTTTTTTTCATCCTCATATCTGTCACATTTCACACCAACTACATTTTTAGCAATCGAGAGAGAAAGGTTCTCCATTAAAAATAGAAAGGTTCACATTGGAGCAGACTAATGAAAACCCATTACAACTTAATTACATTTTATATCACAGCATTTTTATGTTCAACCTTGACTTTTTGTTTTCCAACAAAAACATGTGAACATTCTTTAACGATAGCAAATGTGTCAAAAACTGACAAGCAGTATTATCAGGCTTCAAATGAGTTAGGTTTCAAAATAATGTAAAAACGACAATTACCTAGAGTTTGTTAAATTTACTTAGACTAGTAGTGACCAAATTACACTGCGCTGACTATGGTTGCCTTATAAATTGCATAAATTGCAAATTTAATGTGACTGGAATACTATTTTTTTTACCTTGGTCGGCTTATTTAATGTTAATAGCAATGGTAGGTAAATTTAATATGAAAGCTGCTCTCTCACCAATTTCTAATTGTCTCAATAACTGTGCTGAAAGAAGATAATCTTGGGCAATAGCAGCTTGCATAAAAATATATATTGGGCGATCTTATGAAACAAATTTTAAGTCCAGAACATGCGTGAAAATGGGAGAGTTTCAGATCTGTTTTTTCAGCAAAGCCGTGCATGAAAAAATCCTACAATCCGTTTCTTGCCAATGGGCGGGGCCTAAATAACCCAAAAGCCAGCTGATAGTATCAGACGGCACATTTGCACACATGTAGGTCTCCACTGCCACAACTGTAGGTATCCCCTTAATGAGAAGCCAGGAGACCAGATGAAGGCAGGTTATTAACAGGGGCAAGGTGGCAGTGGCCAGGATCAAGATGTCCAGAGGGAAGGGAAAGTGAGGGGACGGGAGCTCCAATGGACACAGGGTGCATGATCAAGATGCACACGCCACACCCGCAATATCAAGTGAAATCTGGCAGCATGAACACTTGGCACCAGCCTCTCCTGCTGCAGGTAAAATTCCAGTTGCAAAGTGAGGAGGCCCTTAAGTGGAAATTAATTGGCAAATTAACTGATGAAAAAGGAAACTTTGATAAGGTGAAGGGCAGGAAACATCAACTGACAAAAAAGGGATGATAATGCAAGATAAAAGAAGATGTTAGCATTCCAAAGGGACAGTTCCCTCCACAATATTCCGGTTCAAACCTTTCGCCTCAACAATCTCCCCTCCCTTCCAATGCCACTATCCTATGTAAGTGCAGGAGATGCAACACTTGTCCTTTTACCTCCTCCCTTCACACCATCTAAGACCCTAAACACTCCTTACAGGTGAAAGGCCAAATTTTATTGTAGCTCTTTCAACTTGTTGTTGTACTGTATTTGGTGCACAAGATGCAGTTTCCTCGACACGAGAGATCAAGCACTGATTGGGTGATCACCTTGCAAAACTCCGCAAGCACAATCCCAAGATGCCAGTCATCTGTCATTTTAATTGGCAACATGAGGAAAACCATTTTTTTTTAAAAACACAGCAAGTGGTTAGGATCTGGTATGCACTGCCTGAGAACGTGGTGGAGCTAGACTTAGTCATGGTATTCAGGAGGGAATTGGACCATTATCTGAAAAGGAAAAAAATGTTCTATGGGAAAAAGGCAGTGAAATGGTATTCAGTAAATTGTTCTTACAGAGAGCCAGCATGGAATTGCCTCCTTATGTACAGTAACAATTTTATGATTCTAATTCTCAGCCCCACCGTCCATTGTGACACCTCTGTCTTTGGTCTTCTGCACAGTTCCAATAAAGCTCAACCCAAGCTCTTTTGATTAGGTACTTTACAGCCTCTCAGAACTAACATGGAGTTCAACAATTTTAAATTATAACTATAGATGTGGATGCCGGCAACTCCACGTCACCCCGAGCAGAAACTGATAGCCAAGTTCCGCACACGAGGACGGCCTCAATCGGGATCTTGGGTTCATGTCACACTATCTGTAACCCCCACCATTTGGCCTGGGCTTGCAAAATCTCACCGACTGTCCTGGCTTGAGACAATTCACACCTCTTCAACCTGTGCTTAACCCTCTCTCCACTCGCATTGTCTGTACCTGTAAAGGCTTGATTACCTGTTAAGACTCGCATTCCAACCATTATCTTGCAATTGAATCTGTTTCTATATATGCCCTGTTTGTGAACCCAACACTCCACTCACCTGATGAAGAAGCAGTGCTCCGAAAGCTCGTACTACCAAATAAACCTGTTGGACTTTAACCTGGTGTTGTGAGACTTCTTCCTGAAATCATAACTACTTATCCCTTTTTTTCCAGGGACAGTCTGCAATGATTTGCTTATCCTCCTCCAGATTCAACTTTTGTTTCTTTATTTGGTCTATTACCATGTTGTTAAGGAGATTAAAGGTTACAGGAAAAAGGCTGGAGAATGGGGTTGAGAAACATTTCAGCCACGATTGAATGATGAAGCAGACCTGATGGGACTGACTGTTCAAATTCTGCTCATATATCTTATGGTCTTATCTTCTTTTATCCGGTACCATACTTTTGTCATTTTCTCTCCCTGCCCTTCACCATATCACAGGCCTTCCCTTTTGCTCTCTTCATTCTTCATCTTTTTCGCTGTCTTCCGCACTTACTTAAATCTGTTAATTCTCTAACTCTTTTCTGATTACAGGTTGTTAACTTGTGTTTCTCTCTTCAGAAATGCTGCCAGGCCTGTTGAGTGTTTCCAGCATTTTATCTAAAACGATACAAAGGCAGGTGTCCAAAAACGTTGTCAAAGAGATGGGTTAAAAGGGCACTGAAAGGGGAAAAGTAGAAAAGTGGAGAGATTTAGCAAGAGTACAGTAATGGCCCAGTGTTTGCAGGGAGGTTACATTCCTGTGGAACTTCACAAACAGCAAAATCACAAACAATGAATACTTTTAAATGAGAATCAATTACATACATTCCCACCAGGTGAGGGCAGCATTGGTTTGTGCAGTTGACTGCACAGTAAGTTGTGGCACAGTACCTGTATATGACAATTAGGGGGTATTAGGGAGGGGGATGGTGTGGAGGGGGTGGGGAGGGCGACATAGATTGGAAAATTATTAAAAAGGGCAAGGCCCATTTAAAGAGAAAAGGAATCGCCTCAAAACTGACTGATAGGTAAAGCTCGGCACAACATCGTGGGCCGAAGGGCCTGTTCTGTGCTGTACTGTTCTATGTTCTATGTAACAAAAATCACTGAACATTTCAAAATTGAACAGAACCATTATTGCAGCTCTAAACAAAGGGGCTCAGACATTTCCAGGTTAATATCTACAGACTACAGTTCAGCTGCAACCATTCCAGGCACCGCTTCTCGCTCCTGTTGGAAAAGTGCTTTAAAAAGGAGAGAATTAAATTTCCACAGTCAGGACTAATGGAAGGAATCTGCTTCCAGAGACTTTAACACTATCTCCCCGTTAAAGCACGTTAAGATCTCTGTTCCGTCATGGCTGCCATCTCCTCAGGGTGAGGAGGAGAGAGGGGAAAGGAAAGATAGATAACTGAACAATTACTTGCGATGGGTAAATTCATGTGCAAAGGCATTAGCACAGATAGGCGAATACGCGAAAAAGGAAGTCGCAAAAATTAGGACTTGAGGCTGAAGACACAGACATCAAATAGAAGAGCAAAGGATATCAGAGATGCACACAGACGGCCATAATTCAAGGAATGTAGAGTCCTCTAAGGGTTGAGCTGATGGGAGTCAGCATGTGGAGGGATGCTAGCCATAGGAGTGCAGCCTCATAACATCGGTGATGAGATAGTCAGATGAGATCATTTGCTGCACTTCTGATATGTGAAATGCCGATTCTGAAAAAGCAATGTCTGTCACAAGCGTCACACTTGAAGTTGTACCTTTCCAATGGTGTGGAATGATTTCTCCTGGTGCCTTATTTGCAGGACTGGCATCTGCTTGGAGATTCTGTAACCACATGTCATTGTGGTGGTAAATTCCTGCCTTGAGTTGGTGGTGCCATTTGCATCAATTATCAGGTAGGGTATCCCCACTTATTGTGATTGGTTTTGAGGCTTTTCGTGTCAGTTTTGAATTGGAGCTTCGGGTGCCCTGAAGGTCTCTTGGCATGGGCTACCTCACTGAATAACATATCTTCTTCGCTCAACTCGCACTCAACTCCCTACTCTCGGACACAATGTCATGTTGCATGCACAAACTGATGACTTGAACAAGGTGAATGAATATTATTCTAGCAGATGTAGAGCCATGACAAACATCACAATGCAAACTTTTGACTATATCTCAGTACGTGACAATAAATCAAATCATAGTTGATAATTCTGTTCATGAATGTGTGACAACTTGATGAGATCTTAACTTCAGCTCTTGCAGATTTTTCTTCAACCATTCTGGAAATTTTATTGACTGTTACTTCTATAACCATAGCAGATGGCATGAGATTTACCAACCCTATTAACTTTAGTGATTTAAGTTTGCACTTGTGTGATCAATGTCTGTCACTTCTGAAATCATCTGGGAGTGTAACAATATGTCTTGGGCTGTGTGTAGGACCTGGATTCATACAGCAAGAGGCTTTTAATGTTAAGACCCAAGTGCTCCACAATGCCTAACAGAGAGATGCACTGTTCCTTAAAATTATGCTGAACTATAAGAGAGGTCAGAGTGGGAGTGCGACAGAATTGAAATGGCAAGCATCAGGGAATCCAGGAGTCAGAGACAGAATAGAGCTGTTCAGCAAAGTGAACAAATAATCTGTGTCTGGTTTCCCAAATGTAGAAGAGATTGACTGAGAAGCGAATAGGTTGGAGGAATTGCAATTAAATTGCTATCGCGCACAAAGTATGTTTGTGGCATTTTTAAAAGGGATGACAGTGTGGGAGGAAATTAACAGGCAAATACTGCATCTTCTCTGCCTGCCTGGGAAGGGTGCAGGAGAAAAAGCAGTAACAGTGAGGGAAGAGTGAAGAAGTCATGAAAATGAGTTGTCCTCTCAGTTTAAAAGATGGATAGTGTTGGAGAAGGTGAATGGCAGATGTTGTATGGAGTAATATCCTGCTCCCAATGTTTAAATAAACAAGTTGCCTCTGCTTGAACTTATTAAATCGTTTTTGAATATCACCCATCTTAAAAAGATCATTGGCCCAAGAGAATGGCGAGGTCAAATTACATTTTAATGAAGGAATACAAAGTGTTATAACTGACAATCAACCCCTCTGACGCTGAAAATGAGTTAATCTAACTGCAGCCTGATTCCTTCAGGTATCAATCTTACCGTAGATAAATGCTGATTAAAAATAAAATACATGGACAAGGGGAGATGGTGCCACTGTGGTAATATCACTGGACTAGTAATCCAGAGGCCTAGGTTAATGCTCTGGGGACTCGAGTTAAAAATCTCACCACAATAGCTGCTGGAATTTAAATTCAATTAATGAAATCTGAAATTGAAAGCTAGTTTGATCACGACATCTGAAAAGAAATTCATGATATGCTATATTTCTTGGGTCAATTTCAAAAGGAGATGGGAAAGATGGGTGTAAAGTTTATTTATTAGTCAGAAGTAAGGCTTACATTAACACTGCAATGAAGTTACTGTGAAATTCCCCTAAACATTTAGAATGTAGACATTTTAGAATGGAGCCTGGACATGCAGCAATATTTTATCTTTCAGTGATGGCATTTCATCTCATGATAAGGTAAATGTAAGCACTCAGCACTAATTTTCTTTGATTGACTGTTACTCACCCAAAGTATTCATTATCAACATTAAGCATTTTTCGGTCAAGTAAGGTATGGAACATACTCTACCTGTCCTTTGGACAAATCTTAGAAGAACACCAAGATGGCATTGCTTCCATTTTGTCATATTTCTGGTCTCAGAGCGAGATAGACAACTTTTTGCAAAGTATTGTGTGCAGTTCTGGTCTATTGTGTGCAGTTCTGGTCAATTGTGTGCAGTTCTGGTCACCTCACTATAAGAAGGATGTGGAAGCGCTGGAAAGAGTGCAGAGGAGATTTACCAGGATGCTGCCTGGTTTGGAGGGTAGGTCTTATGAGGAAAGGTTGAGTGAGCTAGGGCTGTTCTCTCTGGAGCGGAGGAGGCTGAGGGGAGACTTAATAGAGGTTTATAAAATGATGAAGGGGATAGATAGAGTGAACGTTCAAAGACTATTTCCTCGGGTGGATGGAGCTATTACAAGGGGGCATAACTATAGGGTTCGTGGTGGGAGATATAGGAAGGATATCAGAGGTAGGTTCTTTACGCAGAGAGTGGTTGGGGTGTGGAATGGACTGCCTGCAGTGATAGTGGAGTCAGACACTTTAGGAACATTTAAGCGGTTATTGGATAGGCACATGGAGCACACCAGGATGATAGGGAGTGGGATAGCTTGATCTTGGTTTCAGATAAAGCTCGACACAACATTGTGGGCCGAAGGGCCTATTCTGTGCTGTACTGTTCTATGTTCTATCCACAGCAGAAACTGAACTGAGACAGCCAAGACAAGAAAATAGCTTGCTTCCAAGTCCATCAATTCCATTCTGATCCCTGTCACTAGACCATAAGCTCCAGGACATCCCTTGCTTAGAATTACTTTCTCTGCAGGTGAAATATATGGGGCGGAATTCTCCCAAAAAATTCTAAATGTCGAATGTGTGCACAAACCTGAGTAATTCACCCTTGTGTTTTCAGTGGGAGTTCAGAGAAGAATCTCCCACACTCTGTGCACTGCAGAGGTCACCAGCGTGAATAATATTAAATTTCAGGGGGCCCCTGGGCATTGGCACTTGGACAGTGCCAGGGCGCACAGGCTGGCACTGCCAGGGTGCCGATGCCCAGGGGACACTTCCTTGTCACCCAACCCTCTGCGGGGCCCAACTGTTCCCTCCTTCACTGCAGCGGGGTTGGACTGCTAGCTACCCGAAAGTGGAGAGCTACTGTAATCCCCACTGGAGTGAAATACCCTGGCAGGGTGGAGGATGCTAGTGGGCACGGCGACTTCAATCCCGGGCCTGCTAATCGTATTTAAATTATATTAAAACGACCGTGTAAATGGTCTTTGCGCCACCCCACCGATTTCTGGCGTGGAGCAGATGTTGGCGGAAATCAGGCACTGGGAGACGCAAGTACAAAGAACAAAGAACAGTACAGTACAGGAAACAGGCCCTTCGGCTCTCCAAGCCTGTGCCGCTCCTTGGTCCAACTAGACCATTCGTTTGTATCCCTCCATTCCCAGACTGCTCATGTGACTATCCAGGTAAGTCTTAAACGATGCCAGTGTATCTGCCTCCACCACCCTACTTGGCAGCGCATTCCAGGCCCTCACTACTCTCTGTGTAAAAAACATCCCTCTGATATCTGAGTTATACCTCGCCCCTCTCACCTTGAGCCTGTGACCCCTCGTGATCGTCACCTCCGACCTGGGAAAAAGCTTCCCACTGTTCACCTTATCTATACCCTTCATAATCTTGTAAACCTCTATTAGGTCTCCCCTCATTCTCCGTCTTTCCAGGGAGAACAAGCCCAGTTTACCCAATCTCTCCTCATAGCTAAGACCCTCCATACCAGGCAACATTCTGGTAAATCTTCTCTGCACTCTCTCTAAAGCCTCCACATCCTTCTGGTAGTGCGGCAACCAGAACTGGACGCAGTACTCCAAATGTGGCCTAACCAGCGTTCTATACAGCTGCAACATCAGACTCCAGCTTTTATACTCAATACCCCGTCCTATAAAGGCAAGCATACCATATGCCTTCTTCACCCCCTTCTCCACCTGTGCTGCCACCTTCAAGGATTTGTGGACTTGCACACCTAGGTCCCTCTGTGTTTCTATACTCTTGATGGCTCTGCCATTTATTGTATAACTCCCCCCTACATTAGTTCTTCCAAAATGCATCACTTCACATTTATCCGGATTAAATTCCATCTGCCATTTCTCCGCCCAATTTTCCAGCCTATCTATATCCTGCTGTATTGTCTGACATTGTTCATCGCTATCCGCAAGTCCAGCCATCTTCATGTCATCCGCAAACTTGCTGATAACACCAGTTACACCTTCTTCCAAATCATTTATATATATCACAAATAGCAGAGGTCCCAGTACAGAGCCCTGCGGAACACCACTGGTCATAGACCTCCAGCTGGAAAAAGACCCTTCGACTGCTACCCTCTGTCTCCTGTGGCCAAGCCAGTTTTCTACCCACCTCTCCTTGTATCCCATGAGCCTTAACCTTCTTAACCAACCTGCCATGAGGGACTTTGTCAAATGCCTTACTGAAATCCATATAGACGACATCCACGGCCCTTCCTTCTTCAACCGTTTTTGTCACTTCCTCAAAAAACTCTACCAAATTTGTAAGGCACGACCTCCCTCTTACAAAACCATGCTGTCTGTCACTAATGACATTGTTCCGTTCTAAATGCGCATACATCCTGTCTCTAAGAATCCTCTCCAACAACTTCCCTACCACGGACGTCAAGCTCACCGACCTATAATTACCCGGGTTATCCCTGCTACCCTTCTTAAGTGGGGCGCAAACGCTCGCACGAACCCCACGACTTGGCCAACGTGACAATCTCCTGGCCCGCTGCGCTAATGGGAGAATCATGGCCATGGCCTCCGAATATCTTTTTGCTACTCTCGAAGGCCAGCAACTCAGCGTGTGGGGAAGGAGAATAAAGTGAATGTAGCATATAATTTTGTACATCAAAGTAGCAATACTCTACTGATTCATTAATTTGTTGCAGTTCAGTCCAAGATTATTTTAGCCCCATGCAATTACTAGCTGCTGGATTAGGAGAGGACCAACTAGCTGCAGGTTTACAGTTGCACATTTTTCTTGAGTTGCATTCTGGGCATTCTGATTTAAAAACATGCAGTCATAAAAATGATGCAAATCAGAACTCTATTCTTATTCTTGAAACTTATTTTCCACAATCATCAATCATGCTTATTGATCAAGCATTACAATTCAACCAAATTTAACACCTTTTCAAGCAGACAACTAATGCACTGACTCAATATTCATAATTTAACCTTCTTCACACTGATTTATAATGAACCTTACTGAACTGAAATGGTACATACCAACAGGATGGAAGCCAAGTACACTTTTGTCACAAGCACCAGGAACTTAAAAATACGCATGTCCTGTTCAGTCTGTCCATGTTAATGCTTATTCTCTGAATGAGATGCAGTCCTCGTTCCACATGTTCATTTTTTCCTTTCCTGGAAGTTTTATTTTGCCAAGTTTAACTCCATACAGCAAAACCATGTTAGAAATGTCGAAAACCCACAGCACAAAACTTTCTTCCTCACTAACAACCACATGACCAAATTTTGTATCATCTGCAAAAGTTTTGAGCATGACCCCTGCATTTCAAATCTAAATGATTGATGTATGCTGTGAAAAGCAATGTTGAGTTAGAAGGTTTTTCTGCCTTCCCTGGTAAAACCAAGAAAATTCTTGTTCCATTTTTTCACCATCCTACAAGTCCCACTATAATTAAATTAAAGAGAAGACTGAAATTATAAACAATTGCTTGAAAGTACACAAATATCATATCAGTCTGATTCAACATGAGCACATATGGAAATTAGCACAAGTAAAATGGCAAGATGAAATAATTTGACACGTTTGATCCAGGAAAATAACATTCAATAAACATTCTGAAATGTGTCTTCATAAATCTTTCGAACACAAATAGAAGACTTGGCTTGTCTTTAAAAATGTTCACAACATAAGTAATCAGCAATAAAATTACCTTGGGGTGATTTTGAGCCTGTGTTAGCAGTGCGCGGGATCACCGACACGGGTGCAAAATCTGGCAAGCATCAGAAAACATGAATTTTGCCAGTGAGATCATGATTTCTGATTTTCAATCCCCTTTGCTGGCGGAGTAACGTGACAAATACAGTGGATGCCTGAGAACCTCATTTTAACACACATGTATGTCATTAGCAAGTTCACTCCGGGACTTCCCTCCTCACTGAATATTCAGCGGGCACCAGTGTGATATCACGCCAGCACCATATGCAACAGCTTTATAAGAACGTGAATCTGGTGACCTCACCTCCATCAGAGAGGAGCACTCAGGTCACCCTCGTCTTCTTGGTGCCAGTCGCAGAGGGAGCAACTGAGAGGACACAGGAAGCCAGATAGGTTCAACTCAGGGCTGGGATGTTGGGGGGGGTTCAGCATTGTCATCTCAGGGAGAGAGGTCGCCTGCGAGCCTTAACTTTCCTTCATGTCGGGCGCTGGCATGCAGGCAGTGCATCCTGTGTCTTCCTTGCTGGGATTATGTGGATACTGCTGCTGAGGGGACTGCCCTTCCAGAGTGGGAGCTAAAAAGTGGATGGGCGGAGATGAATACAGAGAAGGACAGTACTGGGGGCAACTGTACAGCCCTTGGGTGGGGTTCTGAAAGGGGCCGGGCTGAAAGGACAGAAAAGAGGTGCATCCCCACCTCAGGAGGCCTGAAGACCCTCTCACTGAGAAGAGGATGACTGCTCTGAGATTTTAACCCTATACTCAGGCAGCTGTGTGAGGACAAATGAGATAGGCTGCAAGGAGATTCAAGGCCCAGTCACTGGTTATGGAGTTCTATCAGGGATTGAGGTCAGGGTGGCAGGCTGTCACAGATGGATGGCTTGTGTAATCTGCACTCCTTCTGAGCTGGGGAATGAGGGTGCCCTCTAAGGCTGAGGGTGACATGCTATTGCAGTCTTTGCGCAAGTAAGTTGTGCCTCGCTTGCCACAACAGCTCCCTGATCAGCTTCCTGAACCTTCCTTGATGAGTCAATTGTGCCACTTAAACAATACATGAGTGTGCCACTGATTGGAGACCAGTTCTTAACCCTTTGGAAGCGTTTCCCTGGGCACCACAAGGATTGAGGGGCCTTATTGACTACTTTAATCACATTTTAGTTTGATGTTTTAAAATTGTGAGTTTTGTTGTTAAAGGCAGTTCTCCTTTCATGCCCTGCTCCTTTTAGTTTGATCTCCCTCAATTAATTTGATTTAACTTCATCAGTTTTTCAGGAAAAACGTTGGAAGCATTCCCCCAAGCATCGAACTTCAAAGCTCAAACTAATATCTACATTAGAGAAATCAAACTAATGTGGACCCCAATGAAAGGCGAAATGGTGATGCCTTTCATCACCCACCCTTCTCAAGGCTATGTCGGGGCCATGATTGAGGACCCCGTGAGGTAACAACACTGGTCCATTGCATGCACTCAACTGCCCTAGTATCCAACGCTGGGGGGTGGGAGGCCATTGATTGGGGGTGATGCTCCAGGTGCAGGGTGTCATTGGGCTGTTTTCGTTGGAGCAGAGAAGACTGAGGGGTGATCTGATCAAGGTGTACAAGATTATGAGAGACATGGACAGAGTGGATAAGGAGCCGTTTTTCCCTTTATTTGAAGGATCAGTCAGGAGGGAACATAGGTTCAAGGTGAGGGGCAGGAGGTTTAGGGGGAATGCAAGGAAAAACATTTTTACCCAGAGAGTGGTGATGGTTTGGAATGCGCTGCCTGGGAGGGTGGTGGAGGCGGGTTGCCTCACATCCTTTAAAAAGTATCTGGATGAGCACTAGGCACATCGTAATATTCAGAGCTATGGCCCAATTGCTGGCAGATGGGATTAGGTGAGAATTCAGGTATTTCTAATGTGTCAATGTGGACTCAATGGGCCGAAGGGCCTCTTCTGCATTGTATGATTCCATGATTTTGATGGCTAGAAGGATGACTCCTTGGGGACAGAGGGACAACCTCGAGGAGGTGGCTGATTATGACAGTGTGCAGGCCAGAAACATCTGCTCAGACTCGCTATAACAAGATTCATGCATTAACACACATGCTGTCATCAACACTGAAAAAATATGGGAAGATTCCACCCTTTATCTCTAAAATAATATTGCAGCAAGTATATCCCACAATAATTTAACTAATTGCAATGAGAAGTATGTTTCAGTTAAAAAAGAATTACAATAGTCCATAATGAATAATGTCACAGAGGTTGAGTTATTTAGCCTCTGGCTATGAAAGATAACAATCTTTCATAGCATATTTAATTAGCACAGTTTGCATTTTTGATACCTGATCGGAGTTAGAATGGCAGCAGTGATGCTAGAGTTGGCTTCCTGTTCATCAATTAAGGGTGAAACAATCCAATCACTATCCGCTGACCCTTTATGCAAAATGTTCATGGGAATGTCCATTGAGGCCAGGATTCCCAACCCCCATCACCTCCCCAACACCCCCAACCACGCAAATAGCCGGTCTCCCTCAGGGATTAAAATATAGTTCAGCAAGTATCATATGCCTTTAATGGGGGAAAAAAGAAGAGAAAAGACATGTTCCCCCTCTAAAAAACTGCACAGTATGAGCATTTAGGAGTAAGATGAACATCATGAACTCTCGATTGCATTTCAAATCCCAACATTCAGAGTTTTGCACAGGTATGCTTAAACCAAATAATACTCACCTTGCTTGCGTACATCTTCCACAGCCACAAGCAGCTCATCCTTCAGATCCTGACTCTCTTTTGCAATCTGGTCCCCCTTCTCTAAAAAGTTCTGCGTTGCCTGTTCGACAGAAGCAGCCAATACATGTGCTTTCTTGGATCGACCTTTCTTTTTACTTGATGGGCCCTTGCTACTTGTATTCACAAGGGTAGTTACCTAAAGATAACAAAACCAAATTAAATGCAGAACCATTTGTTTCTTCATTACTGATTGTGCACTCCCACAGAAATGCAAAACCCGACCTCTTAGCAAAATCTATGTATTCTATCATACTTTTACGACAAAACACGTCAAGCAGCATTTCTTCCTGTTTACAACTAAACACAAGACAGAGAACTTAGTGTTTCAAAAATTCAAGCCTAATGAGAAGGTTAATGCACTAATTTGTAACGTCATTCTGAATCGACCACAATAGTTCTGACAACACATGTCCACAGTTAGTACGTGGGATTTCCAACTCTGCCATGAGAGACCTTGTCAAAGGCCTTACTGAAGTCCATGTCGACAACATCTACTGCCCTGCCCTCATCAATCATCTTCGTCACTTTCTCGAAAAACTGGATCAAGTTACTGAGACATGACCTCCCCTTCACAAAACCACGTTGCCTCTCGCTAATACATCCATTTATTTCCAAATCACCCAAGCTATTTATATTCATTTATAGCATCACAATATCCTCATCACAACATGCCCTATCACCTATCTTCATGTCATTGGCAAATTTGAAAACTTTACATTCTGTGTCTTCCTCCAGGTTATTAATGTAAATAGTGTGCAATTGCGACGAGGAACTGATCCCTGCAGTACTCCACTAGTTACATCTTTCCACTCTGAAGAGGACCCATTTCTTCTAACTCTCTTTTTTTCTATGTGAAGCCAGTTTCCAAAACACTTCCATCAATTGCATGAGTTTTTACTTCATGTACCAGCCTCTTATGTCGTTCTTGGTCAAATGCCTTTTGGAAATCTAAATACACTACAACTACAGGTTCCCCTCCACCTACTCTCCTGTTACATCCTCAAAGAACTTGAGCCAATTTGTCAAACATGATTTACCTTTCATAAAACCTTTCATAAAAGGCGACATGTCCACCTTTCGCCCCTTGAGTTTCATACAAAAAATCCAATCGCAAGGGATAAAGTAAGTTCAACCATGTTATTTGAAATCAGCCCATCTGTTATCTTAGGAGTATTTGCAATATTTTCCATGGTGAAGACTGATGTAAAAACTTTATTTTGCATATCCACCTCGTTCAGTCGAGATTGCACATTTAACTTAGCCACCCGCTTCCTTTCATATATCCATGAAAACTCTTACTGTCTGTTTTTATGCTGCATGCAACATTGCATTTTCAGCCAATGCAATATTATTCACAAAAGCTTTGCCTTTCAAATCATTTTGTAAATTGAAGAAACATCTCAATTTAAAAAAAATCTATAACATGACATTAATAAGTAAAGGCATCAAGCAGAATTATTCAGGTGGCACAGAATTATTAGGATGGACACGGTGGCAGAGTGATTAGCACCACTGCCTCACAGCATCGGGGGCACCGGTTCAATTCCGGCTTTGAGTAGCTGCGTGGAGTTTGCACATCTTCCCCATATCTGCATGCGTTTCCTCCGGGTGCTCCAGTTTCCTACTACAGTCAAAAGATGTGCGGGTTAGATGGATTAGCTATGCTATATGCATGGGCTTATGGGGGTAGGGCGAAGGGGGAGCCTGGATGGGATATTCTTTCGGAGAGTTGGTGCAGACTTGATAGGCCAAACTCCTGCTGCATTATAGAGATTCTAGATGTTAAATACATTTTTGAGCATATCTTTGCAGTCTGTTATTCCACTTAAAATTTAGTTCATTAATTTTAGAATTAAACCTGGATGACCAGTGTAGTTCAGGAAATCTATGGACCAGTGTTTGCACCCTGACCCACAGTGAGAAGCTTGAGGTTCCACTCTAGAGTCATAGAGGTTTACAGCAAGGAAACAGGCCCTTCAGCCCAACTTGTCCTAGCTACCCAGTTTTTAACCACTAAGCTAGTCCCAATTGCCCACATTTGGCCCATATACCTCTATACTCATCTTACCCATGTAACTGTCTAAATGCTCTTTAAAAGACAAAATTGTACCCGCCTCTACTACTGCCTCTGGCAGTTCATTCCAGACACTCCCCACCCTGTGTGTGAAAAAATTGCCCCTCTGGACCCTTTTGTATCTCTCCCCTCTCACCTTAAATCTATGCCCTCTAGTTTTAGACTTCCCTACCTTTGGGAAAAGATGTTGGCGATCTACCTTATCTCAAGAGTCAAGGGACTTGAGAATATAATCTAGGCTGATTTTCTTGTGTAGTACTGAGGTTTTCTTGTGTAGTACAGTATCCTGACCAAGATCTATCGCTCAATGAACATCATCAAAATAAATCATTTGGCAAGTATCCATATTGCTGTTTGTTGTAACATGCACCACACAAATTGGCTCCATATACAAGAATGACTATCCTTCAAGAATACTGTATTACTGTAAAGCACTTTGATATGTTCCAAAGTCAGGAAAGCAGCCTCTTTAAATGCCCATGCTTTCTTTCTTTACTTCTGTGAACAGGTTCAAAAAAATCCTGCTGCAATGTCTATTGAAATACAGGAGTTTTAGCATAAGAAGCCATTAAATTCTTGGCTGAACCAAACTTCCCCCGAGAGGCTGATTTTACAGGGGAATGGGGCGAGGCTGATTTAAATATTCATAATGTCATTTAAATCTCTTTAGCAAGCCCGTGACGCTCACTTATGTTTCCAAATTTGCCGGTGGAGGTCCACACCAGAAGGATCCCAGCAATTGTGACCTGAGGTGGTGGCCTCACTGATGGGACCAGAGACCATTGAGGGCCCCTGGGTGGTCAGAGCCAAGAGGGGAGGTGGAGGGAGGGGGCAGCAGCGCCAGTCTGGCATACTATCAGTGGGCATCAGGCAGTGCAAACTCTGCATCATGGTGTGGGGGCTGGTGTGGGGCCAGTATTCAAATGCCCTTAATTTTGGGAGGGGGGGGAATTGCCCCCATAGTATTTCAAGGTCAGTCGCCTTCTTCAAATATTTTCTTCCACAGAGTGAGCATCGCCCAAGTAGAAATTCAGGATCTGTTGACCTTGGCTTCTGCTTTGTTTGTTCAGCATTAAGAAAATGCAAATGCATTTACATTTTTCCTCACTGAAGGCAAATCAATATCTAAAGCTCGATCACGATTTCTCTTTCAAAAAGAGAACAAAGCAGAAGTGGACAGCAGTGTGCCACCCTCAAGTCAGTAAAAGCGGACTCAAACAATTGTACAGTTTTTTCCTGCTTCACCTATTATTCCAGTAAAAAAAAGTGCAACATTTGTTGAAAACATCTTTGTTACTTTCAATTGTTGAGTTTTAAAGACAGCAATTAAGTTCAGAATGTAGAAATGCAAAGAACTAAACTCTGAAGTTCAGGCATTTTTCTCTCAGACAATTGGAAAGCAAAGGTTACCACCACTATAACAACGGTGCAGCAAGTCACACTTTGGGCAAAATTACCCCTCCCCAGTAATGAGTTCAGGGGCGGAGAGACATTTAATCGAATGGGAGGGTATGGGAGAGGGACTCCCTCCACTTGCCCGCTGGATGCTAATTGAGGACCTTGCGTGAACAATTTATGCCCGCTTAAGGGCCTCATCCAGCTGCCACTGGTATTCAGCCAGCAGCAGGTGGGAAAGACATTAGACATTAGGGGACCTGGCATCGAGAAAAGGGTGCAGAAGCAGGGGAGGACCATTGAGAGCTATCCCCTCACCGTTACCTCCAACCCACCCCCTCTTACCTGTGGTCTTGGTCCCTTGTCAATCCTAGGCCTTTGGTGGGTGCATTTCTAGCAGGAACCACTACTCCCAGTTTCACTGACAGGCAATGGAGCCTGTGATTGCCTTTCAGCCACCAGCAGATGCACTTCCCTCCCTGGGGTCCTAAATTACCAAAGAAGGCCCGACGCTAACCTGGCGGGTTCTTAATACTGATGAGCATTCCCCAAAGGATGCAACAGAATACTCCAGCCAGTCGATGAGACCCCTGTCACCCACATTAAATTGCACTGTTCATGCAAGAGAGAGTTCAGATTAACTAAGGTATGCAATAAATAACATTCATAGCATCTGCAGAATGAAAACAGTAGAATTCAATGCTTAAATCAGTCTTAGAATCGACATTGGGAAATAATTTGTTTAAAGATAATTTAGTTTACATCACCCTTTATACAAACTACAACACTTGGCCCTAAATTGCTTGCTCATAGGAAGTCAAGATTCACAATTTTAAGACTATTAATCGTTGGGAAACATTTGTGCAAACTGAAGCTCAGGAAAATTATCACAAGTCTGTAAAGGAAAGTTTTTTCAGCTAAAATAAATCTGCCCCTCCAAGTAAAGATAAGGCAACAGCAAAACACTCATTACCTATATAGATCTTTGCAATGCTGCCTTTGGAAGTGCTAGTCAGTAAGGTTAGATCACGTGGGATCCATGGAGAACTAGCCAGTTGGATACAAAATTGGCTTGCCAGTAGGAGACAGAGGGTGGTGGTAGAGGGTTATTTTCCAGACTGGCGCAGTCTGTGACCAGCAGTGTGTCGCAGGAATCGGTGCTGGGTCCACATTGTTTGTAATTTATATAAACAATTTGGATGAGAATATAGAAGACATGTTTGTGGATGACCCCAAAATTGGTGGTGTCGTGAAACGTGGAGAAGGTTATCGAAGACTTCAATGTGATCCAGATCAACCTCGGCCTTTTGGCTAAGATCAAGTGTAGTATCGACATGCTATGCTTGGTTGAAGTCATTAGGTTACATTTTAGGTTCATTTGAAGCAATTTTTAAAAACGGCATCTCGGCCTTTTGGCTAAGATGCAAATGAGATCAAGCCTTGGAGGAGGAGCTATGCCTATTCTAATCAGCTTGGATCATGTAGCTCAAGCCCAAGACAGGCAGTGAGAGCCCTGTCTTGTCAGCTTGGATTGGGAATGTCTCAACTTGTTGAGACTCTGAATTGGACTTGATCTGATTCAATTGGAATAAAAATACAAAACAAAACTGGGCCAGTGGGCCAAGGAGTAGCAGATGGAGTTTAATGCAGATAAATGTGAGGTGTTGCATTTTGGTAAGACAAACCAGGGCAGGACTTACACTGCAATGGTAGGGTCCTGGAGTGTGTTGTTGAACAGAGCGACCTAGGGGTGTAGGCAAATAGTTCCTTGAAAGTGGTGTCAAAGGTAGACAGGGTGGCAAAGACATGTGGTACACTTGCCTTCATCAGTCAGAGCACTGAGTACACGAGTTGGGACAATATCTTGCAACTGTACAAGACATTGGTAAGGCCACATTTGGAATACTGTTTATAATTCTGGTCACCCTGCTATAGGAAGGATGTTATTAAACTGGAAAGGGTGAAAAAAAGGTTTACAAGGATGTTACCGCAACTGGAAGGTTTGAATTATGAGAGGCTGGGGCTTTTTTCCCTGGAGCGTAGGAAGATGAGGGGTGACCTTATAGAGGTTTTTAAATCATGAGGGGTATAGATGAGGTGAATGGTCAAGGTCTTTTCCCCAGCGTAGGGGTGCCCAAAACTAGAGAGGATAGGTTTAAGATGAGAGGGGGAAGATTTAAAAGGGACACGAGAGGCAACTTATTCACACAGAGGGTGGTGCATATATGGAATGAGCTGCCAGAGAAGGTGGTAGAGGCGGGTACAATTACAACAAAACATTTGGACAGGTACATGGATAGGAAAGGTTTAGAGGGATATGGGCCAAACTCAGGCAAGTGGGATGAATTCAATTTAGGAAACCTGGTCGACATGAATGAGTTGGGCTGAAGAATCATAGAATCCCTACACTGCAGAAGGAGACCATTCAGCCCATCGAGCCTGCACCAACAACAATCCCACCCAAGCCCTAGCCCCATAACCCCACATATTTACCCAGCTAATCTCCCTGACAATAAGGGGCAATTTACCACACCCTAGCCTGCACATCTTGGGGTGTGGGAGCAAACCAGAGCACCCAATGGAACCCACACAGACATGAGGGGAATGTGCAAACTCCACACAGACAGTGACCCGAAGCCAGAATTGAACCCGGATATCCTGACGCTGTGGGGCAGGAGTGACCATTATGCCACCGTGCCGCCCCAAAGGACCTGTTTCTGTGCTGTAAATCTCTCTGACTCTTTATCCGCTTACTACTTGAATGTAGGTGTCCTAACAACAGTTTTAATTATCCTAGGTCCAATACTGTACATTGCAACATGTGCACAGAAAGCTCTTTGGTTCTGTACAAGATTATGAATAATGAGTATGGTAGTGGAATTAGTTCTGGATTATTCCAAGAGTCGGACATAATTATGGGCCACCACAGTGGTCAGAATTGTGTTTCATAGCAGATTTGTTTCAGGGACCCAGGTTCGATCCTGATCCTGGGTGACTGCCTGTGTGGAGTTTACACATTCTCACCATATCTGCATGGGTCTCCTCCAGGTGCTTCAGTTTCCTCCCACAGTCCAAAGATGTTTAAAAAAGGAAGGAGACAAAAGGCGGGTAACTATAGGCCGGTCAGCTTAACGTCTGTAGTAGGGAAAATGCTGGAATCCATTATTAAAGAGGAGATAGCAGGGCATCTGGATAGAAATGGTTCGATCAATCAGACGCAGCATGGATTCATGAGGGGAAAGTCGTGCTTGACGAACATGTTGGATTTTTATGAAGATGTGACTAGGGCGGTTGATGGAGGAGAACCGGTGGATGCGGTGTTTTTGGATTTCCAAAAGGCGTTTGATAAGGTGCCCCATAAAAGGCTGCTGAAAAAGATTAGGGCACACGGAGTTGGGGGTAGTGTGTTAAAGTGGATTGGGGACTGGCTATCCGACAGGAAGCAAAGAGTCGGAATAAATGGGTGTTTTTCCGGTTGGAGGAAGGTAACTAGTGGCGTGCCGCAGGGATCGGTACTCGGGCCGCAACTGTTTACCATTTATATAGATGATCTGGAGGAGGGGACGGAGTGTAGGGTAACGAAGTTTGCAGACGACACAAAGATAAGTGGAAAAGTGAATCGTGTGGAGGACGGAGAAGATCTGCAGAGAGATTTGGACAGGCTGAGTGAGTGGGCGAGGATATGGCAAATGGAGTATAACGTTGAGAAATGCGAGGTTATACACTTTGGAGGAAATAATAACAAATGGGATTACTATCTCAATGGAAACAAATTAAAACATGCTACCGTGCAAAGGGACCTGGGGGTCCTTGTGCATGAGACGCAAAAGCCCAGTCTGCAGGTACAACAGGTGATCAAGAAGGCAAATGGGATGTTGGCCTATATTGCGAGGGGGATAGAATATCAAAGCAGGGATGTCTTGATGCACCTGTACAGGGCATTGGTGAGGCCGCAGCTGGAATACTGTGTGCAGTATTGGTCCCCTTATATGAGGAAGGATATATTGGCATTGGAGGGAGTGCAGAGAAGGTTCACCAGGTTGATACCGGAGATGAGGGGTTTGGATTATGAGGAGAGGCTGAGGAGATTGGGTTTGTACTCGTTGGAGTTTAGAAGGATGAGGGGGGATCTTATGGAGACTTATAAGATAATGCGGGGGCTGGATAGGGTGGAGGCGGAGAGATTCTTTCCACTTAGTAAGGAAGTTAAAACTAGAGGACACAGCCTCAAAATAAAGGGGGGTCGGTTTAAGACAGAGTTGAGGAGGAACTTCTTCTCCCAGAGGGTGGTGAATCTCTGGAATTCTCTGCCCACTGAGGTGGTGGAGGCTACCTCGCTGAATATGTTTAAAGCGCGGATGGATGGATTCCTGATCGGTAAGGGAATTAAGGGTTATGGGGATCAGGCGGGTAAGTGGTACTGATCCACGTCAGATCAGCCATGATCTTATTGAATGGCGGGGCAGGCTCGAGGGGCTAGATGGCCTACTCCTGCTCCTATTTCTTATGTTCTTATGCAGGTTAGACTGATTAGCCCCACTAAACAGCCCCTTAAAAGTCCAAAGATGTGTAGGTAGGGGAATTACTTGGGTAAATATGTGAGGTTATGGGGATAGGGCTTGGATAAGATGCTATCGCAGAGTCTGTGCAGACTTGATGGGACATATGGCCCATGTGAGATTCTATGATGCAACAATTGACCAAACAGCCTACTTCTGTGCCATAAATTTCATTTCTGCTGAACCAATTATTTGTCAGTCACTTTATAGGCAACATTGAGCTTGTTAGGCAAACCTCTCTGGTGATCATTTGAAGCAGAAGTTGAATAACTGTTGCCAAAAAAGTGGACATGCATCCTCATCCCTCATTCATGTACATATTTCCACCCTTACAAATTGAAATTGAAATCCATTTTATAGGGAATATTTGTTAACTATATTCAAAGCAGCTGTAGTGTAACACTTAACTTTTTCAATTCATTAGCTTCTCAGTTTCAATTTAAGTTTACATGACACTGGCCTTCCATGGCATTTAGTTGCAACGCAATGCTGACAACTGTTAGAATCACATTAACTAAAAGAAACCGTGTAATGAAATAATGAATCATAAATTCTCACAGACAACCTTCTTTTAGGATCATTATGTGGTGCAGATTTCTAACCTTCGCTGCCAGGCAACATCAGGCCATCATTTACTACTTTCAGTCTGCAGCTGCTATGCTTCAGTCAGTTAGATAGCTCCCAATTCTAACAATAAAATCATAATAATCCCAGTGTTTCAATCTGTAATTATTGAGAGAAAACACATTATAATATTCATATTTAAAATATGAATAGAAAGCTGTTTCAACAAGTAACAGAATTGTTGTATTAAATCTGGTTTATAGACATTGTGCATAATTTTACTTTGTTTATCATAGAATCATACAGTGCAGAAGAGGCCCTTCAGCCTATCGTGTCTGCACCGACACATTAGAAACACCTGAACTCTCACCGAATCCCATCTGCCAGCACATGGCTCATAGCCCTGAATGTTATGACGTACCAAGTGCTGATCCAGATACTTTTTAAAGGATGTGAGGCAACCCACCTCTACCACCCTCCTAATCAGCACATTGCAGTCCATCACTACCCCCTGGGTAAAAAAGATTTTCCTCACATCCCCCCTAAACCTCCTGCCCCTCACCTTGAACCTGTGCCCCCTCGTGACTGATCCTTCAAATAAGTGGAGCAGCTTCTCCTTATCCACTCTGTCCATGTCACTCATAATCTTGTACACCTCGATCAGGTCATCCCTCGGTCTTCACTGCTCCAAAGAAAACAACCCAAACTCTCTTCATAACTAAATATTCCATCCCAGGCAGCATCCTGGTGAATCTCCCGTGCAATTATATCCTTCCGATAATGTGGCGATTAGAATTTCACACAGTACTCTAGTTGTGGCCTCACCGAAGGCCGGTATAGCTCCAACATGACTTCCGAGCTTTTGTAATCTTTCATAGAATCATCAAATCTACAGCATAGAGACAGGCCCTTCAGCCCAAACTGGTCCATGCCAACCAAAATGCCCATCTAAGTGAACCCCATTTGCCTACATTTGGCCCCTCTCTAAATCTTTCCTGTCCATGTATCTGTCCAAATGCCTTTTAAATGTTGTCAATGTCCCTGCCTCAACCACTTCCTCCGGCAGCTCATTCCACATACGTATCACCCTCTGTGTAAATTGCCCCTCAGGTTCCCATTAATTCTTTCCCTTCTGAACTTAAACCTATGCCCTCTAGTTCCCGATTCCCCAACCCTGGGAAAAAGACTGAGTGCATTCAATCTATCCATGCCTCTGATGATCTTATACACTTCTATAAGATCACCCCTCAGTCTCCTACGCTCCAAAGAAAAAAGTCCTAACCTGTCCAATCTCTCCCTATAACTCAGTCCCTTGAGTCCTAGCAACATCCTTGTAAATCTTCTCCAGTTTAATAACATCTTTCCTATAGCAAGGCAACCAAAACTGAACACAGTACTCCAGGTGCAGCCTCACCAACCTCCTGTACAATTGCAACATAACTTCCCAACTCCTATACTCAATGCCCCGACTGATAAAGGCCAGCATGCCAAAAGCCTTCTTCACTGCCCTATCTACATGTGACACCACCTTTCGAGAACCATGCACCCGAACTCCAAGGTCCTACCGTTCACCGTGAAAGTCCTACCTTGATTTGACTTTCACACTTACCTGTATTGAACTCCATTTGTCATTTCTCAGCCCACTTCTCCAGCTGATCAAGAACCTGATGCAATTTTTGATAACCTTCCTCACTGTCTACAATATCACCTGTTTTAGTGTCATCTGCAGACTTACTGATCATGCCTTGTACATTCTCATCCAAATCGTTGATATAGCTAACAAACATAGGAAATAGGACTGATCCCTGAGGCACAACAGTAATAACAGGCCTCCAGTCTGACAAGCATCATTCCACCATTACCCTCTATTTCCTACCATCAAGCCAATTGTATATCCGATTTGCCAGCTCTCCCTGGATTCCAGAGCAGCCTACCATGTGGAACTTTATCAAAGGCCTTACTGAAGTCCATATAGACTATGTCTACCTCCCTACCCTCATCAACCTTCCTGGTCAGTTCAAAGAACTCAAACAAATTTGTAAGGCATGATCTCCCATGCACAAAGCCATGCTGACCACTCTGAATCAAACCCTGTCTTTCCAAATGCCTGTATATCATATCCCTCAGAATCCTCTCCAGTAACTTACCCACCAGAATTTAGGCTTACTGGTCTATAATTCCCAGGTTTGTTTTTGCAGCCCTTCTTAAATAAGGGCACAATATTTGCTACCCTCTAGTCTTCTGGTACCTCACCCATGGCTAACGATGATGCAAATATCTCAGCCAGGGCTTCCACAATTTCTTCTCTAGCCTCAAGCAGTGTTTTTGGATATACCTGGTCAGGGCTAGGAGATTTATTCACCTTCATACATTTTAATACATTCATTACCTCCTCTACTGTAATGCAAACTGTCCCCAATATATCGCTACTAACTTTCCCAGGTTCCCAAGTCTTCATGTCTTTCTTAAACACAGAAGAAATATTCATTGAGAACCTTGGCCATCTCCTGTGGTTCCAAACATGTGTTCACTTTGGTCCTTGAGGAGTCCTATTCACTCTCTAGTTATTCTTTTTCCTTTAAAATACCAAAAGAATCCCTTTGGATTCGCCTTAATCCTCTCAGCCAAAGCTACTTCATGCCCTCCTAATTTTCTTCTCAAGTATAATCCTGTATCTTTTGTACACCTCCAGGGAATCCCTTGATTTCAGCTGCTTGTACCTGAGCAATGAACCTTCTTTTTCCTGGCCAGAACCTCAATATGTTTTGTCAGGTTCCCTACACCTTCCAGTCTTGCCTTTCACCTGAACAGGAACATATAGACCCTGAACTCAGTTCTTTAAAAGTATTTCACTTTTAAAGGCCTCCCACTTGCTGGAGATCCCTTTGCCCGCAAACAAGCTACTCCAATCGACCCTTGCAAACTCCTGTCTAATTCCATCAAATTTTGCCTTTCACCAATTTAGAACTTGCGCCTGTGGACCAGTGTTGTCCCTTTCCATAACAATTTTAAAATGAATAGAACTATGGTCACTGGTCCCAAAGTGGTCCTCCATCATCATCTCAGTCACTTGTCCTGCCTGATTTCCCAAGGGTAGGTCAAGTTTTGCCCTTTCCCAAGTAGGACTCTCCACATACTGCCTGGGGAAACTTTCCTGAACACACTTAACAACGTCCACCCCATCAATGCCTTTAACACTATGGCAGACCCAGTCTATGTTAGGAAATTAAAATCCCCTACTATGACAACCCTATTACTCCTGCAAACCTCCCCAATCCCCTTGCATATTTTTTCTTCAAATCCCCGTTGATTATTTGGGGGCCTATTGAACAACCTCAATAAGGTCACCATCCCTTCTTATTTCTTAGTTGCACCCACAAAGCCTCACTGGATGATCCCTTGGTTATTTCAACTCTACCTACTGCCGTGATGTTCCCCTTAATCAAAAATATAACTCCCCCACCTCTATGCCTCAATTGATAAAGGCAAGGTGTCCCATATACCTTTTTTACCACCTTACTAACATGCCCTTCCACCTCAGACATCTGTAGACAAACACGCCAAGGTCCTTTTGTTCCACAGAACTTCCTGGTGCCCTACCATTCATTGAGTACTTCCTTGTCAAATTAATCCTTCCAAAGTGTTTCACCTTAGTTTTCAGGGTTAAATTCCATCTGACACTTACCTGCCAATTTGACCATTGCGTCTATATCTTCTTGTACCCCCATCCACTTGCCTGGATGTGTGCAGCTCTAACAACACTCTAGAAGCTTGACACCATCCAGGATAAAGCAGCCCACTTGATTGGCACCACATCTACAAACATTCAATCCCTCCACCACGGATGCTCAGTAGCAGCCGTGTGTACTATCTACCCGATGCACTGCAGAAATTCACCAAAGATCCTTAGACAGCACCTTTCAAATCCACAAACACTTCCATCTAGAAGGATAAGGGCAGCAGATACATGGGAACACCACCACCTGCAAGTTCCCCTTCAAGCCATTCACCATCCTGACTTGGAAATATATCACCATTCCTTCGCAGTTGCTGGGTCAAAATCCTGGAATTCCCTCCCGAACGGAATTGTGGGTGAACCCACAGCGCGTGGACTGCAGCGATTCAAGAAGGCAGCTTACCACCACCTTCTCAAGGGCAACTAGGGATGGGCAATAAATGTTGGCCAGCCAGAGACGCCCATGCCCCACAAATGAATAAATAACACTCCACCTTACTGTTAACCACCTGGCCAATCTTTGTGTCATTCACAAACTTGCTAATCCTACCTCCCACATAGTCATCAATGTCCTTTATATCAATGACGAATAATAGGGGGCCCAACACAGATCCGTGGACACAGACTTCCAGTCATTAACACAGCTTTCTGTTGTTACCTACAACTGAGCCAATTTTGAATCCACTTTATCAAATTACCTTGTATCCTATGTGAATTTACCTTCTTTACAAGTCTCTCATGTAGGACCTTGTCAAAAGCTTTGCTGAAATCCATACAAACTACATTGACTGCACTACCCTCATCTACACACCTAGTCACCTCCTCAAAAAATTGAATCAAATTTGTTAGGCATGACCTCCCTCTGTCGAAGCCATGCTGACTATCCCTTATCAATTTTTGCCTCTCTAGGTGATGATAGATGCTTTCCTTCAGAAGTTTCTCTAATAGTTTCCCTAGCACTGACGTGAGACTAACATCTGTAGTTCCCTGGCTTATCTCTACAACCCTTCTTAAATAGTGGAACCACATTAGCTGTTCTCCAGTCATCTGGCCCCTCCCCCATGGCCAGAGAAGAATTGAAAATTTGGGTCAGAGCCCCTGCAGTCTCCTCTTTTGCCTCCCACAGCAGCCTAGGGCACAATTCAGCTGGACCTGGAGATTTATCCACTTTTAAGGCTGCAAACACCTCCAATAGCTTGTCTTTCTTTCTGTCAATTTGCTCAGGACCCTCTCAGTTTCTCTCCCCACCCCCCCCCCCCCCCGAATTCCATACAATTGTCCTCATTCTCTTGGGTGAAGACAGATGTGAAGTATTTCTTCAACACTCTACCAATGTCCTCTGGCTCCATCCACAGATTGCACCCTTAGTCCCTAATGGGCTCTTCTCTTTCCCTGGTTATCTTCTTCCCATTGATATATGTGGAATATTTTAGGATTTTCCCTAATTTTACCAGCCAGAGCTTTCTCATATCCCCTCCTTGCTTTCCTAATTGCTTTCTTAAGCTCCACTCTGCCTCACTATACCTCACTGATGCTTCCACTGATTTGCTCTCCTTCTACTTCTTAAAAGCCTTTTGTTTCCTTCTCATTGTATCCTGAATATCTCTGGTCATCCATGGTTCTTTGGGCTTGTTATTCCTACTTATCACCTTCGAGGGAACATGTTTAATATTAAAATATATTCAAAACAGAACTTCCATTTCACAAAGACCTTACTGAAAATGTATTAAACACAGGCAATTGCACATCATGCAACAATTAATAGTCAATTAAAGGACAACAGTTGTGACACTTGCAGTATTTGTTCCGAGTGGCAATATCAGTAAAGCTTCAGCCAATGTTTCCACCTGCAGGGAGAACTAGAAACCATAGTTTGAGAATAAGGAGTCACCTATTTAACACAGAGGAGAAAGAATTTCTTAGAAATTACAAGAAGTAGGCATTCGGCTCTTCGAGTCTGCTCCACCACTCAACGTGATCACGAGTGATCCTCTATCTTAATGCTATAGACCAGCACTCTCCCCATACCACTCTACACCCTTAGAGTCCAGAAATCTATCATGGTTGGCCTTCATAGACTTCTATGGCAGAGAATTTCATAGGTTCACCACCCACTAGTGAAGAAATTTCTCCTCTTCCCAGTCCTCAATGGCCTACTCCATATCCTGAAACTATGACTCCTTGTTCTAGACCCTCAGCCAGAGGAAATGACATTGCTGCATCCAGTCTGTCCGCCCGCTCAGAATTTTATATGTTCCAATTAAATCTCCTCGAACTTTAAATTCCAGTGAATACAGGCTCAGTTGGTCCAATGTCTCCTTCCCCAACAGTCTTTGCATCTTATAATCATGAATCTTTAGAATTCTCCATCCCAGAGTGCCGTGGAGTCAAAATCACTGAATTTTATTGGAGATTGAGATAGAAAGATTTTTGAATGAGTAGAGTACTAGGTCTGAGGCCTGACTACTTGGTCCATGAGTTTTTGTAAGGGGGCTGGGCCCCGAGCAATCCAAATGACAAGGCGTTGAATTGGTAAACACTCTCAAGAACTGAGAAAGCAATTTTTTCTTTTGTAAACTCGGAGGGATCTGTCAGTATACTTTTGATGTGGCGATGCCGGCGTTGGACTGGGGTAAACACAGTAAGAAGTTTAACAACACCAGGTTAAAGTCCAACAGATTTATTTGGTAGCAAAAGCCACAAGCTTTCGGAGCCTCAAGCTCCGTCTTCAGGTGAGTGAGTGAAGACTCACCTGAAGGAGCTTAAGGCTCCGAAAGCTTGTGGCTTTTGCTACCAGATAAACCTGTTGGACTTTAACCTGGTGTTGTCAAACTTCTTACTGAGTATACCTTTGGTCAGATCTATGGTGGTAAGGCTGGTTGTATGGATGGACATGCAGCAAATTAAATTTAAATGGAAAAAAGCAAAATGACGCATTTGATGAGGCACAATATAAACTAAAGGGTGCTATTCTGAAGCAGATGCAGAAGTAAAGCAATCCGAGACATCTTTGCACAAATCACTGAAGGTGGCAGGGTAGGTTGAAAAAGTAACAAGGCACATAGGATAGTGTATAGTATTGGTGACCCTATTTATGGACCGATGTAAATACATTGGAAGCAGTTCAGAGATGGATTACCAGACCCATACACAGAATGGGCGAGTTGTCTTATGAGGAAAGATTGGACAGGCCATGTTTGCATCCGCTGTAGTTTAAAAAGATAAGAGGAGACTTAATCAAAACATACAAGATCCTGTGGGATCTTGGCAGGGTGGATGTGGGGAGAATGTTTCCTCTTGTGGGAGAATCTAGAACTTGCAGTCATTGTTTAAAAATAAAGGGTTGCCTATTTAAAATGTTATTTTTTTTCTCTGAGGGTCGTGAGGCTTCGGAATTCTGCTTCCACAACTTTTTCAGGAAGAGTGTCTGAATATTTTAAGGCAGAGGTGGATTGATTCTTGGTAAGCAAGGGGGTGATAGGTTATAGGGAGTGGGCGGAGTGCAGATTTGAAGTTACGATCAGATCAGCCATGATCTTAGGGAATGGCTGAGCAGGCTCAAGGGGCTGAATAGCCTACTACTGCTCCTTATTCATATCCAAGATTTTCATGGAATACAAAAATCCAAAAGCAAGGAAGTTATGGTGAATTTAAAACATTGGTTTGGCCTAAACTGGTATTTATATGAAGTAGTATGTCTAATTCTGGATACCACATTCTAGGAAAGATGAGAAAGCATTTGCGGATGGTGCAGAAAGATTTATGAGAATGGTTCAGGGAATGAGAGGATTCAGTTACATGGACAGACTGTTTTCCTTAAGAGAAGGGAAGGTTGAAAGGAGAATTGACAGATGTGTTCAAAATTAAGTTGGGAACAGAAACTGTCAGGGAAAGGCACTAATGAAAAGTGGAACTTTTTCAAGGAACAAATACTGGGTGTCCTTGATAGGTATGTCCCTGTCAGGCAGGGAGGAAATGGCCGAGCGAGGGAACCATGGTTCACGAAAGAGGTGGAATGTCTTGTGAAAAGGAAGAGGGAAGCTTATGTAGGGATGAGGAAACAAGGTTCAGATGGCTCGACTGAGAGTTACAAGTTAGCAAGGAATGAGCTGAAAAAGGGGCTTAGGAGAGCTAGGAGGGGACATGAGCACGGCTTTGTCAAGGGCAGGTCGTGCCTTACGAGCCTGGTTGAGTTCTTTGAAAATGTGACCAAACACATTGACGAAGGAAGAGCGGTGGATGTGGTCTATATGGACTTCAGCAAGGCGTTCGATAAGGTCCCCCATGCAAGACTTCTTGAGAAAGTGAGAGGGCATGGGATCCAAGGGGCTGTTGCCTTGTGGATCCAGAACTGGCTTGCCTGCAGAAGGCAGAGAGTGGCTGTGGAGGGGTCTTTCTCTGCATGGAGGTCAGTGACCAGTGGAGTGCCCCAGGGATCTGTTCTGGGACCCTTGCTGTTTGTCATTTTCATAAATGACCTGGATGAGGAAGTGGAGGGATGGGTTGGTAAGTTTGCTGATGACACCAAGGTAGGTGGTGTTGTGGATAGTTTGGAGGGATGTCAGAAGTTGCAGCGAGACATAGATAGAATGCAAGACTGGGCGGAGAAGTGGCAGATGGACTTCAACCCGGATAAGTGTGTGGTGATCCATTTTGGCAGATCCAATGGGATGAAGCAGCAGTATAATATGAAGGGTACCATTCTTAGCAGTGTAGAGGATCAGAAGGACCTTGGGGTCCGGGTCCATAGGACTCTTAAATCGGCCTCGCAAGTGGAGGATGCGGTCAAGAAGGCGTACGGCGTACTGGCCTTCATTAATCGAGGGATTGAGTTTAGGAGTCGGGAGATAATGCTGCAGCTTTATAGGACCCTGGTTAGACCCCACTTGGAGTACTGCGCGCAGTTCTGGTCACCTCATTACAGGAAAGATGTTGAAGCCATTGAAAGGGTGCAGAGGAGATTTACAAGGATGTTGCCTGGATTGGGGGGCATGCCTTATGAGGATAGGTTGAGGGAGCTTGGTCTCTTCTCCCTGGAGAGACGAAGGATGAGAGGTGACCTGACAGAGGTTTACAAGATGTTGAGAGGTCTGGATAGGGTAGACTCCCAGAGGCTATTTCCAAGGGCTGAAATGGTTGCTACGAGAGGACACAGGTTTAAGGTGCTGGGGGGTAGGTACAGAGGAGATGTCAGGGGTAAGTTTTTCACTCAGAGGGTGGTGGGTGAGTGGAATCGGCTGACGTCGGTGGTGGTGGAGGCACACTCGTTGGGGTCTTTTAAGAGACTTCTGGATGAGTACATGGGATTTAATGGGATTGAGGGCTATAGATAGGCCTAGAGGTGGGGATGTGATCGGCGCAACTTGTGGGCCGAAGGGCCTGTTTGTGCTGTGGCTTTCTATGTTCTATGTTCTAAGTCCTTGGCGGGTCGGATCAAGGAAAACCCCAAGGCTTTTTACTCTTATGTGAGGAATAAAAGAATGACCAGGGTGAGGTTAGGGCCGGTCAAGGACAGTAGTGGGAACTTGTGTATGGAGTCAGTAGAGATAGGCGAGGTGATGAATGAATACTTTTCTTCAGTGTTCACCAAGGAGAGGGGCCATGTTTTTGAGGAAGAGAAGGTGTTACAGGCTAATAGGCTGGAGGAAATAGATGTTCGGAGGGAGGATGTCCTGGCAGTTTTGAATAAACTGAAGGTCGATAAGTCCCCTGAGCCTGATGAAATATATCCTAGGATTCTTTGGGAGGCAAGGGATGAGATTGCAGAGCCTTTGGCTTTGATCTTTGGGTCCTCACTGTCCACGGGGATGGTGCCAGAGGACAGGAGAGTGGCGAATGTTGTTCCTCTGTTTAAGAAAGGGAATAGAAATGACCCTGGTAATTATACCCCCGGTTAGTCTTACTTCGGTGGTTGGTAAATTGATGGAAAAGGTCCTTAGGGATGGGATTTATGACCATTTAGAAAGATGCGGATTAATCCGGGATAGTCAGCACGGATTCGTGAAGGGCAAGTCGTGCCTCACAAATTTGATAGAATTTTTTGAGGAGGTAACTAAGTGTATTGATGAAGGGAGGGCAGTTGATGTCATATACATGGATTTTAGTAAGGGGTTTGATAAGATCCCCCATGGTCGGCTTATGATGAAAGTGAGGAGGTGTGGGATAGAGGGAAAGTTGGCCAATTGGATAGGTAACTGGCTGTCTGATCGAAGACAGAGGGTGGTGGTGGATGGAAAATTTTCGGATTGGAGGCAGGTTGCTAGCGGAGTGCCACAGGGATCAGTGCTTGGTCCTCTGCTCTTTGTGATTTTTATTAATGACTTAGAGGAGGGGGCTGAAGGGTGGATCAGTAAATTTGCTGATGACACCAAGATTGGTGGAGTAGTGGATGAGGTGGAGGGCTGTTGTAGGCTGCAAAGAGACATAGATAGGATGCAAAGCTGGGCTGAAAAATGGCAAATGGAGTTTAACCCTGATAAATGTGAGGTGATTCATTTTGGTAGGACTAATTTAAATGTGGATTACAGGGTCAAAGGTAGGTTCTGAAGACTGTGGAGGAACAGAGAGATCTTGGGGTCCATATCCACAGATCCCTAAAGGTTACCACTCAAGTGGATAGAGCTGTGAAGAAGGCCTATAGTGTGTTAGCTTTTATTAACAGGGGGTTGGAGTTTAAGAGCCGTGGGGTTATGCTGCAACTGTACAGGACCTTGGTGAGACCACATTTGGAATATTGTGTACAGTTCTGGTCACCTCACTATAGGAAGGATGTGGAAGCGCTGGAAAGAGTGCAGAGGAGATTTACCAGGATGCTGCCTGGTTTGGAGGGTAGGTCTTATGAGGAAAGGTTGAGGGAGCTAGGGCTGTTCTCTCTGGAGTGGAGGAGGCTGAGGGGAGACTTAATAGAGGTTTATAAAATGAAGAAGGGGATAGATAGAGTGAACGTTCAAAGACTATTTCCTCGGGTGGATGGACCTATTACAAGGGGGCATAACTATAGGGTTCATGGTGGGAGATATAGGAAGGATATCAGAGGTAGGTTCTTTACGCAGAGAGTGGTTGGGGTGTGGAATGGACTGCCTGCAGTGATAGTGGAGTCAGACACTTTAGGAACATTTAAGCAGTTATTGGATAGGCACATGGAGCACACCAGGATGATAGGGAGTGGGATAGCTTGATCTTGGTTTCAGATAAAGCTCGGCACAACATCGTGGGCTGAAGGGCCTGTTCTGTGCTGTACTGTTCTATGAGGAGTCTGGACAAAGCAGATGGGGTTAACATGTTCTCTTGGTACAAGGATCGAGAACCAGAGGATACAGATTTAAAGGCAATTGGCAAAAGAACCCAAGACAATATGGAGGGGAAAAAAACATTTTAGCGCAGTGAGTGTTTAGGATGTAGTGTGCACTGCCTGGGAGCATAGTGGAGGCAGATTCATTTGCAACTTTTGAAAGAGAATTGGTAATTGGCTGGAGAGAAAACAAATTGCAGTGCTACAGGGAAAAAGCAGGGAAATGACTCTAGATTAGCTAGTTCCTTATGTTAACTATTCTATGATTCTCCCTGCCTAGGAGATTCACAGTGCTACCAAATTATAAGCTGGTAATGTTTTTTTCATTTAACTCCATATTGCAACTTGAAGTGAAGAACAGTAGTTTCATTGTCTCAACAAAACATCAAAACATAGAAAGATCTAACATCCAACGTGTTAGTTTTCACAAAGACCAGACTGAAATCACCAGAAGTTATATGTTTGGGGAAAAAGCTAACAAACATTCCCACTGAAAACACAGCACAGCATTATCCACAGTATAATAGGGATAGTTATTAGAGCTGCAGTGAGGCTTACAAATTGAAAAATAGATCTGCCCAATGTGAAGCTGCATTGAGACAGCAATGTCATTTTTTAAAAATAGTTACATAATTGGTTGTTGATTTGTCTCAACAAGATCACAGGGCAAACAGTTGAAAAAGACAATGTGATTCTTTTCAGCTCATCCATCCAGGAACTACACTCGAACATTGACTTCTCAGCTGGATAACTTGCAACTGCAATCCTGTATTTACATTTGATTAAGGAATATGGGCTCAAAACAATTTTAGTTATATTTTTTTCTATTTATTCATTGGATGTGACATTTTTGGCAAGGGCAACCGGTAGAAAATAGTGGGGAGTCACCTTTTTGACTCCAACTGAGTAGCTTATTAAGCCATTTTAGAGGGCAGTCAAGAGTCAGTCATATCACTGTGGGAAGCCAGACTAGGAATGGATGGCAAAATTCTTCACCTGAATAACACAAGAAAACCAGATGACTTATGGCAATCCAATAATTTCATGGTCACCGTTACTGACACTGACGTTTTACTCCAGATTTAGTTAACTAATTGAATTTTAAAATTCCCAAGCTGTTGTGTTGGATTTTGAACATGTCAATGGACTTTTAGTCTGAGCTTCCGGATTACTATCCAGAAACATAACCACTATACCACATACCCCTGATGTGAAGCTATATTCTAAATTGTCTTTCCTACATGACAAGGAATTAGTTTTGTGGATCTTCCACAAAAGACTTTCAGGGCCTGGAGCTCTCCCGTGAGTCACAAAAATCATAGCTAGTTGCAATGCTCAAGGTGAGATTACGCCAGAGACTATGGTCTGGATTTTATCCTAAAAACAAGTTCTGTGCAGTAAACCCAGAATAATGGATTCCTCAGTGTTTTACAGAATTTAACTGCAGAGTGCCTGAAAATATTATTCCACCAATAGGCAGCCTGACTGACAAGGCCAAAGCCTGTAAGGACAGGCAGGAGTATTCGGAAAGAGCAAATGGTCAAGGGGGAACCTTGTCAGAGAGCCTGATGGTTGTTGTGGACGAAGCAAACAGATCGCTGGGGTATGATGTTTACTGGATAGCTTGTTGGACTTGGAGGAAACATTTCTGCTCATCCTGGCCCACAAGCAGAGTTGGAAAGCAACGTTATTTATGGATTGAGCCTTTCTGATCTCCTTGATGCTGGTAAGTTTTCTAAGGCCCGTTAAACCCAGCCACCAGTGATTTACCACCAAAGCCTCGACTTTCACAGGAGACTAAGGAAATTTGGCATGTCCGCCACAACTCTCACCAACTTCTACATCTGCACCATAGACAGCATTCTTTCAGGTTGTATCACAGTTTGGTATAGCTCTTGCTCTGTCCAAGACCGCAAGAAACTACAAACGCTCATGAGTGAAGCCCAGCCCATCAATCAAACCAGGCTCCCATCTATTGATTCTGTTTACACTGTCTGCGGCCTTGGAAAAGCAGCCAACATAATCAAGGACCCCATGTACCTTGGACATACTCTTTTCCACCTTCTTCCATCGGGAAAAAGATACAAAAGTCTGAGATCACGTACCAACCGACTCAAAAACAGCTTCTTCCCTGCTGCCATCAGACATTTGAATGGATCTACCTCGCATTAAGTTGATGTTTCTCTACACCCTGGCTATGACCGTAAAACTACATTCTGCATTCTCTCCTTTCCTATGTACGGTATGCTTTGTCTGTATAGCGTGCAAGAAGCAATACTTTTCACTGCATACAAATACGTGACAATAATAAATCAAATCAAGAATTGAATAACTATTATAACAAATCCATACAGCTTCATTTATTATTTTTTTTAAAACTGCTCCCAGTAACTAAACTGGTCACAAGGGAATGCATTCACCTCAAGAAGGGTCTGTGTTTCCAATTGTTTGTATTTTGACTTCAAACATGATTGCAAACTAAATGTTTTTAGGAATTTAATTAGCTCAATGTAGCAAAAATGGTAAAAGGAGAATAGCTTGCTCAACACTAAATAGTTCAACAGTCTATGCCAGTGGTTCCCAAAGGGTGCGGCGCGCCACACTGGTGCGGCGAGAGAGGATGGCAAGTGTGGCGGGAAGATTCAAGGACAATCAAAGAAACATTTAAACATGGTTTAAACAAGCATTGTTTTATACTTTCTGGATGTCCCATGATCATACTATAAAGTAGTTGTGTTCTATGTTATGAATCAAGCACTGCTCGGAGTTGTTTTTTTTTGTTTTTGAATGTATTTCTTATCAATAAAAAATTTGGTGTGGCACGAGCAAATTTTTATTCCGAAAGTGCAGCCCAGTGAAAAAAGTTTGGGAACCACTGCTCTATGCCAAGCGTTGTCCAAAACACCCAAGATGATAAAGTTATTATATGTCTTAGTTAATTGGGAACTAAGTTACAGATTTAAAACAATTACAGAGAGAAAAAAGGGTGGTTAGAAAGATTCCTTTAAACATAGAATGGAGACTTATTTACCACAAGTCCCCATATACTTTTTAAAAATGAATTCAATTGCTAAAAAATAGAGTTGGGATGGATATGAGGAGTTAACAGCAAAGTGGGCTTAAACAAAATGACTTTCTTTAATCCCAATTGGTTTCCAAACTCTACATATCCAAAGATTCTTAAATTGCAGGTTAGGACCTTCTTTCAACAGACTGTGGCTGGAATTTTAACATTCTGCCCACAACGGGAATCGGAGCAGGTGAGGGGCAGACCATGGAAAGGTCTGTTGATCTCGGGAGATGCGGGGCGGGGGGTTCAGGACGAGCGAGGCAAAAATACAGAAAAATTCCACTCTTGCTTTGTAGTTGTACATGACTATCCATCTCTCCACCTCATAAAAGGTAGCTCACTCAGCTTGTGAAAATCTGCTTTAACCCAATCCATTGTTCTAATTTTCATACTTTCCCCCCTTTTCGATTTGGATCTGAAAGTTCATTTTGGTCACTACCGCCCACATTTAGTTCATCTTATTTTCTACTTTCATTATTGATAACCCTTGTACTCATATTAACATACTGCTGACTACACATTTTAGGGACTCAACTTTCCTCCATTTCATTAAGCATTCTTTTTGTTTCACACAAGATAAGTGATTGGGGTCCGGCTATATTAGCATGGACGAAGGATTGGTTTATTTACAAAACAATAGTAATCAATGAGCACTTCGAATTACCAACGTGCAACTACGGTATTGCAAGGATCAGTACTTGAGCCTCAGCTATTTGTAATCTACATCAATGGTTTAGATGAGGGGACAGAGTGCAATGTATCCCATTTTGCTGACAATAAAAAGTAAACTGTAAGGAAGACCTTGGGGGAAGTGCAACCTGATTTCACACTGGCAGACTTTTGACTCTTTGGCACCCATTAGATTTTCTCCTCCCGCCCACCTCCAAACCCGTCGCAGGCAAAGTGGGAGAATTCTGCCCACTAACTTTTTTTCTCTCTCCACAGATGCCATCAGGCTTGCTGAGTTTTTCCAGCATCATCTTATGTTAAAGCATTAGAGCCCCAGATAATTAAATTAATTGAAAATTTAATCTGCGAAGAATGCCCTCATTCTTTGCAGACTAAATTTTGGCAATCTCTACAAATTCAACTAATGTTTATAAAAAATATGAACTAATCAGATAATTGCAGGCATGTTCAGCATTAGATGAATCTCAGATACTGAATTCTACTTTTAAGGCAGCAAGAAATACAGATCTCTTCCCACAGAAAAAACTCCAATATCTTAGTTACAATAAAAATTTTATTGTGCCAAAATAAATCAATTCTAAGAACACTTATGAAGCAGCAAAGAATTACAATTCAGGAATGGAGAAAGTTCACATTATTACAATCAATAAAATACACATGTTTTATCAGCCGGATCGAAGTAATTTTTAATGTTCTTCAGGCAAAGACAACTACGAACTTTATTCTTTATGCTTCAATTGAATTTATACTGTAATGTTAACATAACAAAAATAGAAACAGACGAGGAAGAATTAAATTAGCTGAACCACATCAATGATACAATAAGCTCAGCTCATTTATTTGGAATAGCAGCATTCCAAGTGGTGAATCAAATTAAAATGATTATTAAAGTCAATGAAGAGAACAGTACAGTAATACAATAAAATGATCTGCAGTCACCTTACTATTTCAGTTTTAAGTTGTTTTCTCATTTTCTGCCCATTATATTGTTTCCTCTTCACTGCTTTATCATTCCATCCCTATATTGTGTCTAGCAATGATCGTCATGAGAGCAAAAGATACAGATGAAAATGTGGGTTGTTGGAAGTTAAATCACAATTAGTTTTGAAACTTTGACTGCTTGATTCCCAGCTCATGTTAGTACTGGACAAGTCAGACCCCAGACTGAAACTTGGCTTTAAAGATCCTAATAGAGTCATAGAGGTTTACAGCATGGAAATAGGCCCTTCGGCCCAACTTGTCCATGCCGCCCTTTTGTTTTTTTAAACCCCTAAGCTAATCCCAATTGCCTGCATTTGGCCCATATCCCTCTATACCCATCTTACCCATGTAACTGTCTAAATGCTCTTTAAAAGACAAAATTGTACCCGCCTCTACTACTGCCTCTGGCAGCTTGTTCCAGACACTCATCACCCTGTGTGTGAAACAATTGCCCCTCTGGACACTTTTGTATCTCTCCCCTCTCACCTTAAACCTGTGCCCTCTAGTTTTAGAGGGTTCTAAAAGAGAACTTTTAGACTCCCCTACTTTGGGAAAAGGTATTGACTATCAAGCTGATCTGTGCCCCTCATTATTTTAAAGACTTCTATAAGACTTCACCCCCCTCAGCCTTCTACACTCCAGAGAAAAAAGTCCCAGTCTATCCAGCCTCTCCTTATAACTCAAACCATCAAGTCCAGGTAGCATCCTAGTAAATCTTTTCTGCACTCTTTCTAGTTTAATAATATCCTTTCTATAATAGGGTGACCAGAACTGTACACAGTATTCCAAGTGTGGTCTTACCAATGTCTTGTACAACTTCAACAAGACGTCCCAACTCCTGTATTCAATGTTCTAACTGATGAAACCAAGCATGCCGAATGCCTTCTTCACCACTCTGTCCACTTGTGACTCCACTTTCAAGGGGTTATGAACATGTACCCCTAGATCTCTTTCTTCTGTAACTCTCCCCAATGCCCTACCATTACTGAGTAAGTCCTGCCCTGGTTCAATCTACGAAAATGCATCACCTCACATTTATTTAAATTAAACTCCACCTGCCATTTGTCAGCCCACTGGCCCAATTGATCAAGATCCTATTGCAATCAGAGATGACTTTCTTCACTGTCCACTATGCCAGCAATCTTGGTATCATCTGCAAACTTACTAACCATGCCTCCTATATTCTCATCCAAATCATTAATATAAATGACAAATAACATTGGACCCAGCACTGATCCCTGAGGCACACCGCTGGTCACAGGCCTCCAGTTTAAAAAAAACAACCCTCTACAACCACCCTCTAGCTTCTGACAAGAAGCCAATTTTGTATCTATTTAGATACCTCACCCTGGATCCCGTGAGATTTAACTTATGCAAAAACCTACCATGTGGTACCTTGTCAAAGACGTTGCTAAAGTCCATGTAGACAAATTCAACTGCACTGCCCTCATGGTTACCCCTTCAAAAAACTCAATCAAATTTGAGAGACATGATTTTCCACTCTCAAAGCCATGCTGACTGTCCCTAATCAGTCCTTGCATCTCTCAATGCCTGTAGATCCTGTCTGTCAAAATACCTTCCAACAACTTACCCACCACAGATATGAGGCTCACTGGCCTGTAGTTCCCAGGCTTTTCCCTGCAGCCCTTTTTAAACAAAGGCACAACATTTGCCACTCTCCAATCTTCAGGTACCTCACCCGTGACTATCGATGATTCAAATATCTTGGCTAGGGAACTGCAATTTCCTCCCTAGCCTCCCACAATGTCCTGGGATACACTTCATCAGGTCCCGGGGATTTATCTACCTTGATGCTCTTTAAGACTTCCAGCACCTCTTTCTCTGTATTATGTACACTTATCAAGACATCACTATTTATTTCCCCAAGTTCCCTAACAGTAAATACAGATGAGAAATATTCACTTAGGATCTCACCCATCTCTTGTGGATCCGCACATAGATGACCTTGTTGATCCTTAACAGGTCCTACTCTCTCCCTTGTTACTCTTTGCCCTTTACGTATTTGTAGAAGCTCTTTGGATTCTCCTTTGCCTTATCTGCCAAAACAATCTCGTGTCCCCTGTTTGCCCACCTGATTTCTCTCTTAACTCTACTCCTACACCCGCTATACTTTTCAAGGGATTCATTTGATCCCAGCTGCCTATGCCTGTCATGTGCCTCCTTCTTCTTGACCAAGGCCTCAATATCCCGAGTCATCCAGGGTTCCCTATTTCTGCCAGCCTTGCCCTTCACTCTAAAAGGAATGTGCTTACCCTGAACCCTGGTTAACACACTTTTGAAAGCCTGCCTGATACCAACAAAATTGGCCTTGCCCCAATGTAGAATTTTAACTTTTGGGACAGACCTATCATTCTCCATAGCGATCTTAAAACTAATAGAATTATGGTCACTGGTCCCAAAGTGATCCCTCACTAACACTTCTGTCACCTGCTCTTCATTATTTCCCAAGAGGAGGTCAAGTTTTGCCCCCTCTCTAGTCGGGCCATCCACATACTGAATGAGAAATTCCTCCTGAATACACTCAACAAATTTCTCTCCATCCAACCGTCTAATACTATGGCTGTACCAGTCAATGTTGGGAATGTTAAAATCTCCGACTATTATCACCCTATTTTTCTTGGAGCTATCTGTATTCTCCTTACATATTTGCTCCTCAATTTCTCACCAACTATTTGGGGGCCTATAGTACAACTCTATCAAAGTGATTTCCCCCTTCTTATTTCTCAGTTCTACCCATATAGACTCAGTGGCCGAACCCTCGTATACATCCCCCCTCAGTACGGTCGTGATGTTTTCCCTAATCAAAAGTGCAACTCCCCCTCCTCTCTTACCTCCTGTTCCATCTTTCCTATAGCATTTGTACCGTGGAACATTGAGCTGCCAGTCCTGTCCCTCCCTTAGCCATGCTTCAGTAATTGTTAAAACTTCCCAGTCCCACGTACCCATCCATGCCCTGAGTTCATCTGCCTTGCCTGTCAGGCCTCTTGCATTGAAATAAATGCAGTTTAATCTGGACTTCCCTTGATCTCTGTCTTGCTTTTGCTTGATCTGTCTGGTACTCGGATTACTGACACTGCCTTTACTACTTAATGTGCTCTCTTTAACTTCTGTGCTGTCCTCAAACTTCTCTTCTGTCTCCCTACTGCTTTGGATCCCATCCCTCTGTCAAACTAGTTTAAACCCTCCCGAGTGGCTCTAGCAAATCTCCCCGCCAGGATATTAGTCCCCCTCCAGTTTAGGTGTAACCCGTCCCTCTTGAACAGATCACCCCTTCCCCAAAAAAGATCCCAATTATCCAAAAATCTAAATCTCTGCCCCCTGCACCAACTCTCAAGCCACGCATTCGTCTGCCTAATCTTCCTATTCCTACTCTCACTAGCACGTGGCACTGGCAGTAGTCCAGAAATTACTACCTTCGAGGTCCTGCACTTTAGCCTTCTGCCTAACTCTCTATATTCACATTTCAGGACCTCATCCCTTTTCCTACCCAAGTCATTGGTACCAATATGTACAATGACCTCTGGCTGCTCACCCTCCCCCTTAAGAATGTCCTGCAATCGCTCAGTGACATCCTTGACCCTGGCACCAGGGAGGCAACACACCATCCTGGAGTCTCAATTGCGGCCACAGAAACACCTGTAGAGAGTCCCCTATTACTACTGCTCACTTGCTCTTTGCCGACCCTGCTCTACAGCAGAACCAGGTGTGGTGCCACAGGCCTGGCTGCTGCTGGTATCTCCCCCTGACAGGCTATTCCCCCTCAACAGTATCCAAGACAGTATACCTGTTTGAAAGGGGAATAACCACAGGAGATTCCTGCACTACCTGCCTGCCTCTCCTGGTGGTTACCCGTCTACCTGTCTGAACCTCTGGTGTGACAACCTCCCTGTATCTAGTGTCTATCACACTCTCTGCCTTCTGTATGCTCCGCAGTGCATCCAACTGCCACTCTAACCGAACAATGCGGTCTGTGAGGAGCTGCAGCTGGACACACTTCCTGCAGACAAAGTTGTCAGGGAGATTAGATTGCTCCCTAATTTCCCACATCTGGCAGGAGGAGCATACAACTGCCCTAGCTGCCATACTGCCCTTATACAGGGAAAAAGATAAAAGAATCTCAACTCACCTTTTTCTTGCTTGTGGCCCTCCTGAAGACTTTTTTTTTGGTTAGAGGGGGAGGTCGGGAGGGAAACACTGAAGTAGTGTTTGGGGATTAACTGTCCCTTCACAGCAGCTCCTCCACAAACCACCTTCTGGTCGCAGTGACTGCACCTATGCAAATGTTACCTGCAACCACCAATCACCTTCGTTGCTCTGCTGCCCTCAGCTGGACACTTGCCTTCACTCGAAGAAACACTAATTTTGTGTTTTTTTTAAAAAAAAAGATCAGTGCAGCTCCAACAACACTCAAGAAGCTTGACACCATCCAGGACAAAGCTGGCTGCTTGATTAGTACCCCCTTCTAAAAACATTCACTCCCACCATCACCAACAAACAGTGGCAGCAGTGTGGAACATCTACAAGATGCATTGCAGAAACTCACCAACGTTTCACACCCATGACCACTACCATCTGGAAGGACAAGAGCAGCAGATACCTGGGGACACCACTATCTGGAGGTTCTCCTCCAAGTCACTCACCATCTTGACTTGGAAATATATCACTGTTCCTTCACTGTTGTGGGTCAAAATCCTGGAACTCCCCCCATAACAGTATTGTGGCAGTTCAAGCAGCCAGCTTACCACCACCTTCTCAAAGACAACTAGGGATAGGCATTACATTCTGGCCTAGCCAGCGATGCCCACATCCTGTGAATTAATTCTTAAAAACTAATATTGGTTAAAAAAAAGAGACATGCCATCAAAACATTTCATCTTGTACTCATTAAGAGCGTTTGCAAGAATACCAATAGTAAAGGGAGCAACAATTTATGCAATGGGAAAATAGAGTGCTGGTTAGTTGGCAAGTTGATTCTGATTGATAGAAACACTGCCATGGAAAACACACCATGGAACAGTTAGCTGCCAAGCTGTTGCTCAAACCAGACAGGCCAATTCTGGTGAAGGCCTTGCCATGGGGAATAAAAAAGGTGCAATGCATGGACATCCTCCTGCTGACTGCGTTGAACAGGGCCATCTGTGAACATATGTAGCTTTTAGCAAGTGGCGTTTTTGCTAAATCTATGGCTGGTATCCATTTCACACTCGTGGCATAACAATGATCTCCTTATTGAAATAAGCCTTGTTTTGCCCTCACATCTCATCCAACAACTTGAGATTGGTGTTAACGCTCTACCATCTCTGAAGGTTCGGGAGGTAATAACAAATCAAGTGTAGTTCTCAACTTTCTCTGTCTTCCCAGTAATTCCTTTTTTTTTAAACCATGGAGACCATTCACTTTACATATTCTTGTTTTCAAATGACCCTGCTAAAAATGCTAAAAAAATTGCAGCATGCTGCTGCGCAGAGGGACCTGGGCGTCCTTGTGCAGGAATCTCAAGGAGTTGGTTTGCAGGTGCAGCAGGTAATTAAGAAGGCAAATGGAATTTTGTCCTTCATTGCTAGAGAGATGGAGTTTAAAAACAGCGAAATTATGTTGCAGCTGTATAAGGTGCTGGTGAAGCCACACCTGGAATACTGTGTACAGTTTTGGTCTCCTTACTTGAGAAAGGATATACTGGTACTGGAGGGGGTGCAGAAGAGATTCACTAGGTTGATTCCGGAGTTGAGAGGGTTGGCTTATGAGGAGAGACTGAGTAGACTGGGGCTATACTCATTGGAATTCAGAAGAATGAGGGGAGATCTTATAGAAACAAATAAGATTATGAAGGGAATAGATGAGATAGAAGCAGGGAAGTTGTTTCCACTGACGGGTGAAACTAGAACTAGGGGGCATAGCCTCAAAATAAGGGGAAGCAGATTTAGGACCGAGTTAAAGAGGAACTTCTTCACACAAAGGGTTGTGAACCTGAGGAATTCCCTGCCCAGTGAAGCAGTTGAGGCTACCTCATTGAATGTTTTTAAGGCAAGGATAGATAAATTTTTGAACAGTAAAGGAATTAAGGGTTATGGTGAGCAGGCGGGTAAGTGGAGCTGAGTCCACAAAAAGATCAGCCATGATCTTATTGAATGGCGGAGCAGGCTCAAGGGGCCAGATTCCTGCTCCTAGTTCTTATGTTCTTATGACCCCAGTGTTACAGCAAAGCATCCCTCTATTCATATATGCCAGACAGTCTGGAATCTCACTCTTCTCAGAGAGCTTTTTTCTTACTTGAGTCTTCCTTCTGGCACATTAATCTTTAATTCTGACATTGATTTTTCCCCAGCCTTCGAATATTTTAAGTCTGAGGACCCACAATGTTCTTTTCTCCTACTCACGATCTTTTCTCTATGTTCTCAGTGAAACAAGATCCCGACTTGTTGCCAAGTTCTTTTCTGTGATGACCTAACTATGCTAAAAGTTGTGGATTTTTACACACGAAGAAAAGACGTGGCGGGGTGGGGGCGATCTTACCATCGCCAGCCAATTGACAAGATGAGCCGATAAGATCATGCAAGAGTCAAGAAATTAGGTTAGTGCCAGATCCCTAACCTCGCGCATTCTCACCGGCATGGGATATCCGGCAATGTCAGCATCACACCCATTCCCGGCGTGAGGCTGAATACATTATTTAAATTAAATTTAAATCTCATTTCCATGTGATTACTAAACTTGGGACATCATTGTCCAGGCTCATTTGCCTCTGTGGCCTCACCAGAAGAGGTTCTCTCTGGCGAGAATCACAGCTGGACCCCAGCAACGGGACCAGATATGATGGCTTTGCAGGTAGAATCGGAGGCCATTGAGTTTGTGGGAAAGGGGGGATGCCCCTTGGGCAGTGCCAGCCTGACCCCCTGGCAGTGAGAGGGGGCCTGCTGCCACTCTGCATCTGCAATCGGTGGGGGGAGGGATAGGGGTCTGGATGGATCGCAATAGGCTGCAGGCCCTCCACGGTAGCGGGAGCGTGTGGACTGTCTATTTGAGGCCATGAAGGCTGGCTGAGGGAGGCAGCAGCTTTTCTTTTCTCACGGCAGAGGGACCTGTGCATGCGCAATGATGCCCTCTGCTGCTCTCAGCCAGTGTTCACCCCTCCCCCTTGAGACAAGAAACAGTTTTTGATGTTTTCCTTTCCACTCTTAAGTATGTAGGATCACAGATTTAGACTCACCTAAAAAACAGATCATAAACTATCGCTTTTTCATGCTCATCCTGGACTGAGAATTTTTTTCATAAGATTGCCCCATTGATTTGTGCATGTAGATTCAAACCAACAACAACAACAACAAAGCGGGTCTTGCCTGTACAGAGTATGAACAAAGAAAGAAAAAGAGCCTGTAAAGCACTCCGGTGACATCACCATTAAATCATGTCATCAGCTCTTGAAGAAAGTACTTAAATATATAACAGAATGAAACTACAAAACTATTTAAGATCATCAATCAGTATGGCTCACATATGTATGTTAGAAGTTAGATATATTCACAGACTGGGCCCTGGTGATAGATGTAGGGCAGATGTTAGAGGTAGGTTCTTCACTCAGAGAGTAGTAAGGGCGTGGAATGCCCTGCCTGCAGCAGTAGTGGACTGGCCAACATTAAGAGCATTTAAATGGTCATTGGATAAACATATGGATGATATTGGAATAGTGTAGGTTAGAGGGGCTTTAGATTGGTTTCACTGGTCGGCGCAACATCGAGGGCCGAAGGGCCTGTACTGCGCTGTAATGTTCTATCCTTTGCAGAAATGGACATATGCACATACATATCATGCCTTTTTCAACAATACAAAAGCTTGGGGACAGCCGTTCCTGATCCATTCCTCTTACAATGCCTTGGCCAGAGTTGACCTGTCTGGTTTGAACTTGAACAAAAGCTTGACAGTTAACTGTTGCCTGGTGCATTCTCCATGGCAATGCCTCTATCAAACTTAGAACATAGAACATAGAACATTACAGCGCAGAACAGGCCCTTCGGCCCACGATGTTGCACCGACCAGTTAAAAAAAAAAACTGTGACCCTCCAACCTAAACCAATTTCTTTTCGTCCATGAACCTATCTACGGATCTCTTAAACGCCCCCAAACTAGGCGCATTTACTACTGATGCTGGCAGGGCATTCCAATCCCTCACCACCCTCTGGGTAAAGAACCTGCCCCTGACATCGGTTCTATAACTACCCCCCCTCAATTTAAAGCCATGCCCCCTCGTGCTGGATTTCTCCATCAGAGGAAAAAGGCTATCACTATCCACCCTATCTAAACCTCTAATCATCTTATATGTTTCAATAAGATCCCCTCTTAGCCGCCGCCTTTCCAGCGAAAACAATCCCAAATCCCTCAGCCTCTCCTCATAGGATCTCCCCTCCATACCAGGCAACATCCTGGTAAACCTCCTCTGCACCCTCTCCAAAGCCTCCACATCCTTCCTGTAATGTGGGGACCAGAACTGCACACAGTACTCCAAGTGCGGCCGCACCAGAGTTGTGTACAGTTGCAACATAACGCTACGACTCCTAAATTCAATCCCCCTGCCAATAAACGCCAAGACACCATATGCCTTCTTAACAACCTTATCTACTTGATTCCCAACTTTCAGGGATCTATGCACACATACACCTAGATCCCTCTGCTCCTCCACACTATTCAAAGTCCTCCCGTTAGCCCTATACTCAACACATCTGTTATTCCTACCAAAGTGAATTACCTCACACTTCTCCGCATTAAACTCCATCCGCCACCTCTCGGCCCAACTTTGCAACCTGTCTAAGTCTTCCTGCAAACTACGACACCCTTCCTCACTGTCTACCACACCACCGACTTTGGTGTCATCAGCAAATTTGCTAATCCACCCAACTATACCCTCATCCAGATCATTAATAAATATTACAAACAGCAGTGGCCCCAAAACAGATCCCTGAGGTACACCACTTGTAACCGCACTCCATGATGAATATTTACTATCAACCACCACCCTCTGTTTCCTATCCGCTAGCCAATTCCTGATCCAATTTCCTAGATCACCCCCAATCCCATACATCTGCATTTTCTGCAGAAGCCTACCATGGTGAACCTTATCAAACGCCTTACTAAAATCCATATATACCACGTCCACTGCCTTGCCCCCATCCACCTCCTTGGTCACTTTCTCAAAAAACTCAATAAGGTTAGTAAGGCACGACCTACCTGCCACAAAACCATGCTGACTATCACCTATCAATTCATTACTCTCCAAATAACTATAAATCCTATCCCTTATAATTTTTTCCAACATCTTGCCGACAACAGAAGTGAGACTCACCGGTCTATAATTCCCGGGGAAGTCTCTGTTCCCCTTCTTAAACAATGGGACAACATTCGCTAACCTCCAATCTTCTGGTACTATACCAGAGGCCAACGACGACCTGAAGATCAGAGCCAGAGGCTCTGCAATCACTTCTCTTGCCTCCCAGAGAATCCTTGGATAAATCCCATCCGGACCAGGGGATTTATCTATTTTCAGACCCTCCAGAATATCCTGCACATCCTCCTTATCAACTGTAATACTGTCTATTCTACTCCCTTGCAACCCAGTGTTGGCAACTTGGGTTGCCAACACTGGGTTGGCAACCAATCAGCACTTTCTTCTCATGCAGCATAAATTGTTGTTCCCTTCTACTTTTGATATTCTTGTGAACTGTCCAAATGAGTGCAGTTTGAAAAGTTTTGACAGCAGCCCTTTATTTTCAGTAATACTTAAACTCTGTACTACCAAGTGACTATTTATAACTAATTCCCTAATCTTGAAACATAGATGAATCATGTAAATTGACCATCATGAACATTTGCATCCAAACTTGTCTTTAAATTAAAGTGCAGAAAACCTTATCTAGAAATTAGCATTATACAACCATATTTGGAAAGTAAAGGGGAATCAATCAATTTAGTTAAAATTGTGGTATGACTACCATACATAGTTATACAACCCTGAAAAGCACTATAAATATGGGAAGCACAATCAGGTTTTTAGATTCACTCAACTCACTTGAGCATCTCTCAAGGTAAGGTTATGTCTATTAGAGCAGGTTATTGATGATCCTCCCCTTAATTTAGGTCAGAGGCATCTTGCAACGTCTTTCACCAAATTGGAAATTTAAGCTAAATGTTACTTTAATAACTGATAGATATCCTTTTAAAATATTTTACTGCAACAATATTTGTATTTAAATTTGGCTTCTCAACCATAAGATTTTTTTTTCTGTTTTATTATTTTTGCCATTGACTGTCTCCCCAATTATGAAGTGCATGCTCAATTCTTTACTCAACTTCCACGTAATTTAGAATTCATGTTGTCACACAGTCTTCTGTATCACTAACTCATGGTTTCCATATCTGCTCCGCCATTCAATACAAACATGGCTGATCTCATTCTGACCTCAACTCCACTTTCCTGCCTATTCTCTATCGCCTTTAACCCATTATTAATGAAAAACCTGTCCATCTCCTTCTTAAATTTACTCAATGCCCTGGCATCTTCCGCATTCTGGGGTAGTGAATGTGCCACTATAACCATTGTGCTGCCTAATAAATAACCCCTAACCCCATGTGATCTTACCTTGTGTATTTACTTTTTATGCAGCACCTTATTAAATACCTTCTGGAAGTCCAAATATACGGCATTTACAGGATCCCCATTGTCCATTTTGCTTGTTACATCTTCAAAGAACTCGAGTAAATTAGTTAAACATGATTTACTCTTCACAAAACCCTGCTGACTCAGATAGATTGTGTTTTGACTTTCCAAATGTCTCGTCATTACTTCCTTAATAATGGATTCTGACAATTTCTCAATGACAGATGTTAAACTAACTGGCCTATAGGTAGGAAGGAAAAATGTGTCCTGCAAAATGAGTTCAGGGAGTTAGGAAGGCAGCTGAAATGGGGTTGTATTCTCAGGAATACACCCTGTGCCGTGTGGTAGTGAGGCAAGAAATAGGAAGATAGTGCAGCTTAATAAGTGGTTTGAGAGTTGGTTCAGGAGGGAGGGCTTTCAGATTTTTAGATCGCTGGAATCTCTTCCACAGTAGATGATACCCGTACAAAAAGGACAGGTTGCACCTTAACTGGGAGGGCACTAACATCCTAGCAGGGAGATCTAATCATGCAGTTGGGGTGGATTTAAACTAATAAGGCAGGGGGATGGGATCCACAACAGTCAGAGACAGTACAGAGACTGTGGAGAACTGAGTGAGTGGGTCCAGTCAGGCTAAGAAAAATAAAACAGTGTACAAAACATGACAGGACAGATGGTCTGAGATGTGTTTGCTTTAACGCAAGAAATATGACAGGCAAGGCAGATGAACTTAAAGCTTGGATTACGACATGGAACTATGATGTTGTGGCAATTACAGGGGCTGGGATGAAAGAAGGGCAGGACTGGCAGCTTAGCATTTCAGGATTTAGATGCTTCAGGCGAAATAAAGAGGGTGACAAAAGAGATGGGGGTGTTGCTTTACTGATGAGGGAGAATGTCACAGTTATACAGAGGGAGGACACCTTGGTGGGGTTATGCCGTGAGGCCATATGGGTAGAACTCAGGAACAGGAACAGTGCAATCAGGTTGTTGGGGTTGTATTGCAGTCCTCCCAACAGCCAGCATGAAGTGGTGGAACTGATATGTCGGCAGATTATGGGAAGATGGAAAAACAACATAGTTGCTGTGATGGGCAATATTTACTTCCCCAACATAGACTGGGATTTCTTTAGTGATAGGGCCTTGGATGGGACAGAGTTTTTTCAGTGTGTCTAAGGATGCTCCTTGAGGCAATATGTAGGTAGTCCAACTCTGGAAGGGGCCATCTTAGACCTGGTTCTAGTAAACGAGTCCGGACAGATGATTGATGTTTCAGCAGGGTACCATTTTGGGAACAATGATCACAATTCTATAAGTTTCAAGCTACTTGTTGAAAAGGATAGTAGTCCCAGAGTGAAAGTACTGAACTGGGGGAGGGCTAACTACGACAGTATTAGGCAGGGATTAGAGAATGTAGACTGACGGTGGCTGTTTGAGGGTAAATCCATATCCGATATGTGGGAGTCCTTTAAAAGTCAGCTGTTAACATTTCAAGACAAGTATGTCCCTGTAAAAATGAAGGATAAAGATGACAAGATTCAAGAACACTGGATGACAAGAGAGATTGCGAACTTCGTGAAAAAATAAGGAGGCATACATAAATTTCAGAAAATTGAAAACGGATAAGGCTCTTGAGGAATACAAAGATAGCAGGAAAAGGCTTAAATTTAGGAGGGCAAAAGGGGCCATGAAATGTCCTTTGTAGGCCGGGTTAAGGAGAATCCCAAGGCCTTTTGTGTGTAAAAGGATTTGCCTTTTTTATTGAAGTTTGCATCTACAAAGCAGTTACTGAAACTAATTCCACTTCTCTCACCTGTGTGACCAATGGTTCCAGTAACCGTTCTACTGTCACAGTCCGTATTTCCAAGCTTTTGGGATCCCACTTAAGAAGAATAGGCGATGTTGCAGTTGTCATGTTTGGCTGAAACAATAAAATTAATGTTTTATGAACATACATAGAAAAGCTCCTTTAAAAAACATATCCAAAACTGTCGATCTATAAAATAATTGATTAACTAGATGGTGAACTGGAGGGCAAATAGTCATTAACCAACTATTGAATGGCAAGAAAAATATTAATTTAAGCATTTGTTCATCCTATTCCGTGAAATATTTCTGGGAAAATGCGCCAAACAATTGAATAATGTTTACAATGGCAAAAGTACCAAGGAACCATAGGGCCCGATTTTACCAATCAGAGCCTAAGGGCGGGATCCGGGCGTAATACGAATCCAAGCCCGGAATCCTCTTTGCAGCGCACCCATACGCGTTTTGCCGGCTCCAGCCCGATGCGCGCTGTCGGCGGTGCTTAGCGCTGGCGGACCGATCTGAGTTGTGAACTGTGCATGCGCAGTTCGAAAAAAATCCAAAGCAGCGCGCCCGGGCGCGAAATTCAAAACAGCAGAGAGAGCAGAGAGAGGGCGTGGGGGGGGGTGATGGATGGACTTGGGAGAATCTTGCAAACTGCAAATAATATAGCATCCTCTTTGTGCTGCCTAATTATCTCTGGGAAAGGTAATTTAACTACAGTGTCCTAGTGAGCAAGTTGTGACCTGTATAATACATTTGTGATCTGTAACTGGATTGTTGATGCTCAAATGTTTAGAGTCCTATAGTTGGCAGAATTGTCCCCGTGGTGGAACTTGGTTGGAAATAAGATTCAAAGAGATTACTACATCTGGGAAACTAACCATAGTGAAAAGAAGCTTGTATTGGCAACTCTTCTCTCATATGCCATGGCAGATGTGCCCCTAGTTATGAATGTGACTTGCATGGGCAACGTTGGGTGCAGCTACTCTGCCTCTGGAGCAGCCTTGGATCCTTTGTCATCTTGTTTTCATCTGAACATTGCCCAGAATTAGAGGAATCCCCTTTGGAAGATAATGTCAAAGTTATAATCGCAGGAACTAAAAACCTGAGTCAAAAATCTGGGATAATATTCCAGAACATGGATGGGGGGGGATATACATTTTGAAATATTATCCCAGATTTTTGACTGTCAGGTTTTTAGTCCCTGCGATTATAACTTTGACATTATCTTCCAAAGGGGATTCCTCTAATTATGGGCAATGTTCAGATGAAAACAAGATGACAAAGGATCCGAGGCTGCTCCAGAGGCAGAGTAGCTGCACCCAACGTTGCCCATGCAAGTCACATTCATAACTAGGGGCACATCTGCCATGGCATATGAGAGAAGAGTTGCCAATACAAGCTTCTTTTCACTATGGTTAGTTTCCCAGACGTAGTAATCTCCTTGAATCTTATTTCCAACCAAGTTCCACCACGGGGACAATTCTGCCAACTATAGGACTCTAAACATTTGAGCATCAACAATCCAGTTACAGATCACAAATGTATTATACAGGTCATTACTGGCCCACTTAGGACACTGTAGTTAAATTACCTTTCTCATAGATAATTAGGCAGCACAAAGAGGATGCTACATTATTTGCAGTTTGCAAGATTCTCCCAAGTCCATCCCCCCCCCCCCCCCACCCAAACCACACACTCGCAGAGACGCCACGGACCTGGGACAGCGGAATGGCCGCGACTCAAGGCACACGTAAGTACCGGGGAGCCTCCGAACACAACGCGCCTACCTCCTCGCCAACCCTCACTGAGGAAGCGCCGGCTTCCGACTTTTATTTACCAGGTCGTTAAAAACGCGGACGCGGATTGGGCCGCACGGTGGTAAAGTGGGATTTGGTGGTAGAGTTGGGCGCGCGCTTCATTAAGTCGATTTAAATGCATGCAAATACATTTAAATCGGTGGGCCGCCCGATCCAGGCGCGGGCCCAGCCACGCTCTGCTAGGAATTGGGTGCGCACTGCGTTAAAGGCCCGACGCCCAACTTTACCGCGATTTCGCGCCTGAAAACGGGCGTGAAGTTTTAGTAAAATCGGGCCCATAGAATCCCTACAGTGCAGAAGGAGGCGATTCAGCCCATCGAGTCTGCATCAAACTTGGAGGCGTACAAAACTAAGTGTATGCAACCTGACCTTAATTTAGCCTTTCAATCTCATTGAAAAAGAGAAGATTCTGAAGGGATTTGACAGGTAGACACACAGACTGTTTCCCTTGGCTGGGGAATCTAGAACACAGGGGCACAATCTCAGGATAATAATTATTTACAACTGAGATGAATAGAAATTTCTTCATTCAAAGGGTTTTGAAACTTTGGAATTCTCTACCCCAGAGAGTTGTGGATGCTTTGTCATTGGATATTTTAAGGCCAAGATAGTTAGATCTTTGGTCCCAGGGAATAGAGTGATATGGGTAGCAGGCAGGAAAGTGAAATTATGACTAAGGATCAGCCATGATCATACTGAATGGCAAAGTAGCCTCGAGGGCCCTGTAAGTCTACTTTCACTGCTATTTCTTGTTATGTTCTTAAATTCTAGCATCATTGTTGTGAATCTGAACTGCAGGTCCTGTAAAGCCAATAAATCTTTCAGTTCCCAAAATTGAAAGTAGAACTCCAGATATTGACTAACCAAAATTCTGTACAACTCAGGCTTCCTCTTGAGAGAATGGACAACATTCTATTAACATCTCATTTTATTTTATTACAGAGTACTAGCTTTTCTGACTTAAACATACGCACCTAAATTTCCCTGCTCATCCATAGATCCTACACACTTGTCATTAAGAAAATATTGCAAATATTGCACTTTGACTTGCTTGGATCCAAATTGGATTGCTGCACACATCCCCATGTTAAACTCCACAAGCCATGATTTTATCTACTCACATAGTCAGTCTATGTCCCTTTCTAACTTCCTGCTCCCAGCTACACAATTTGCTGTGCCTCTTAACTAGGTATCATCTGCAAATTTAGATGTATAATTTTCTCTCACGTAATTCAATTCATCTATGTATTTAATTAAAAGGCCATGATGTACATCCTGTAACCAGAGGCTGTTTCAATATGTTCTCCCTTCTGAACAAATTAACATGTGTCCTTTGACACCCAGGGTTAGTAACTATTTCAATATGTACATCATGAATCTTCACAGGAAGAGTATTAACTGGCTGTTTCATAAAGTCAATAACTGGTTCAGCCATCTTGTTTTCATTCAGTTTAAGGGAACAGGTATTGCAACTTTTTACAAACTTCACTATTGCATCTCTACAGTTTACTTTGTTATTCCTGATCAGGTCCACAAATACCCTATCAGCAGCATACTACTGGATTGTTGTGTCATCATACTTTGATCAATAATTACTCAAAAGTAAAGGTAATGAAAAACTCAAGAGTAATGTAAATAAAACAGTTAACACCTTTATAAATATTCTCCTATGTAACTTTCTTTTACTTTGGTTTACTTAATGTAAATGAAGTTAAGACATGGCAGCGCAGCTCAGTCGCGTGGAATACCTATCCTGTAGCACAGAGAAAGTCATGGTCACTAACGGTGACCTAGATGAGCACATTTACAGGAAGTGTCACTGAGCAGACACAAGGGTCAATTGTGAAAGGACATAGTAGTAGGGTGAGGGACATGTGATTTAGAAGGGATTTGAAAAAAAATATTTTCACTCAGTGTTGGGAATCTGGAACGTACTGCTTGCGAAGGTAGTGGAGGCCGGAAACCTTACAACCTTTAAAAAGCACTTGAATGAGAACCTGAAATATCACAACATTCAAGGATATGGGCTAAGTGCTGGAAAATGGGATTAGCGTGACTTTTGTGGTAGTTATTATTGGTGCAGACTCAATGACTGAAGGGTCCTTTCTGCACTGAATTACTTTATCACTCTAAACTGAAGTAAATGGGTACGATTTAATTGTCATTACGGAGATGTGACCAAGGTTGGGAACTGAATATCCAAGGATATCCGGCATTTAGCAGAAGTACTGCAGCACAGTATTAGCACTACTGCCTCAGTGCCAGGGACCAGTCTGGGGTGAATGTATGACTTGGGTGCTCATTTGACAATGGTGTCTCTCTCTCTCCCAGGGAGATATCTGCAAATTGACTGGTGTCTCTCAGTCCCCCCCTCTCTCTCAGGGAGATATCTGTACACTGACTGGTGTCTCTCCCCATGTCAGTGTGGGGGGTTTCCTCCAGGTGCTCTAGTTTCTGCCACAGTCTAAAGATGTGCAGGTTAGGTGGACCAGCCATGCTAAATTGATGTTTCCACTAGTAGGAAAATGAGAACCAGATGGCACAACCTCAGGCTAAAGGGACAATCCTTTAAAACCAAGATGAGAAGGAATTTCTTCAGCCAGAGAGTGGTGAATCTGTGGAACTCTTTGCTGCAGAAGACTGTGGAGGCCAGATCATTCAATGTCTTTAAGACAGAGATAGATAGGTTCTTGATTAATAAGGGGATCAGGGGTTATGGGGAAAAGGCAGGAGAATGGGAATGAGAAAAATATCAGCCATGATTAAATGGCAGAGCAGACTTGATGGGCCGAGTGGCCTAATTCTGCTCCTATGTCTTATGGTCTAAATTACCACTTAGTGTCCAAAGGTGTGTAGGTTAGATGGATTAGCTATGGCAAATGCACTGGGTGACAGGGATAGGGTGAAGGGGAGGGCCTGGGTGGGATGTTCTTTTGGAGAGTTGGTGCAGACTTGATAGGCCGAATGGCCACTTTCGGCACTGTAAAGATTCTATGATTTTATGGATTCTATGGATGGACAAAAAGGAAATGGAGATGGGATAACAATCTTAAGAAGAGATAAGATCTGGACATTAGAGAGAGGATCTTAGATCAAAGCATCAAGATGCAAAATCAATGTGGGCGGAGCTAAGAAACAGTAAATATTGGTGGGAGTTGTCGTGTAACTGCAGTGTTAATGTTGGGCATGGCAGAAATCAGGGCATTAGAAATGCATGTAATGTGGGTAATTTAGCCAACTTCAATTTAAAGCATACACTGGGTTAACTAAGTTGGCACTAATGCTGTGGAGGGAAAATTCCTGGTGTGCATAGGAGATATATTTCTGGAGCAGTACATTGAGAAGCCAACTAGGGAGTGGGGTATTTTGTATTTAGTGCTGTGCAATAAGAAGAGGTTAGTTAATAACCTCGCTGTCAAGGAGCCTTTGGGAAATAGTGACCATAACATGAAAGAATTTCACATTAAGTTACAGTATGATATCATTCATTCTGAAACTATGGTCATAAATCTGAAGAAAGGAAATCATGAAGGTATGAGGGGAAAATTTGTGGATTAGGAAAATACACTAAAAGATTTGATGGGACACTGGCAATGGCTAGTATTCAAATAATGACTACATGTTCCACAACAGATGTACATGCATCCAAGGCACAAAAAAAACCCAAAGAAAAATGCATATCAACCATGGTTAACAAAGAAATTAAAGATTGCATTAGACCAAAGGAAATGGTTTATAAGAATACCTGAAAAAGTGGTAAGCCTGAGGATTGGAAGCAATTTAGAACACAGCAAAGGAGGATGAAAAAACTGATTAAGAAAAGTAAAGAGAATGTGAATGCAAACTTGCGAGGAACATAAAGGCAGACTATAAAAGCTTTGTTTGGAATGTGAAAAGGAAAAAATCAGCTTCGACAAATGTGGACTCACTACGGGTGGAGCAGGAGAATTTATTGTGGAGAACAGGGAAATGGCAGAGAAACTAAATAGTTACTTTGCATCTGTCTTCACAGAAGAGAATTTCCCAGAAATATTATACAGCGAGAGACTTGTGAAATTAAGGAACAAAAATAAATTAATATTTGTGAAGTAGTACTTGAAAGTTGATAAATCCCCTGAGTCAAAAAAGATACGGTAGCACAGTGGTTAGCACTGCTGCTTCACAGCTCCAGGGTCCTGGGTTGGATTCCCGGCTCGGGTCACTGTCTGTGTGGAGTTTGCACATTCTCCTCGTGTCTGCGTGGGTTTCCTCCGGGTGCTCCGGTTTCCTCCCACAGTCCAAAGATGTGCGGGTTAGGTTGATTGGCCAGGTTGCAAATTGCCCCTTAGAGTCCTGAGATGCGTAGGTTAGAGGGATTAGCGGGTAAAATATGTGGGGGTAGGGCCTGGGTGGGATTATGGTCGGTGCAGACTCGATGGGCCGAATGGCCTCCTTCTGTACTGTAGGGTTTCTATGATTTCTATGATACATCCCAGAGTATTGAAAGAGGTGGCCAGAGAGATAGTGAATGCATCAGTGGTTATCTTTCAAAATTCTGGAAAGGTTCCTGTGGACTGCAAAGTAGCAAATATAACCCTAACTATTTAAGTAGAGATGGTGTGGAGATACTGGCGTTGGACTGGGGTGGACACAGTAAAAAGTCTGTATCCTTCTTACACACAGGCTTTCGGAGCACTGCTCCTTCATCAAATGAGCGCATCTGAAGGAGCAGTGCTCTGAAAGTTTGTGATTCCAAATAAACCTGTTGGACTTTAACCTGGTGCTGTGAGACTGCTTACTTTAAGAAGAGAGAAAGGGAGAGAAGGGAAAACTACAGACCTACTAGTTTTCAACAGACAGAAAGTAGAAATAAATGGATAATTCTCAGGATGGCAAGCTGTTCCTTGTGGGGTACTGCAAGCTGTTCATCATCTATATAAAAGATTTGAATGTGGGGACCAACTGTAATATTTCAAATTTGCTGATGAAACTAAACTGAGTGGGTTGAGGGAAGGATATAAGAAGGCTTCAAGAGGATTGGACAGACTAGTTGAATGGGCTAGAATATGGCAGATGGAATATAATGTGAAAAAGTGAAATTATTCACTTTGGTATGAAAAACAAAGGTAGAATATTTCTTACATGGCGAGAGATTGGGAACTACGACTGTCTAAAGAGACCTAGGTGTCCTTGCTCACGAGTCACTAAACATAAACATGCAGTACAACAAGCAATTAGGAAGGTAAATGGTAGATTGGTCTTCATTACAAAGGGATTTGAGTACAGGGGTAATATATCTTGCTGCAGTTGTATGGAGCTTTTCTGAGACCTCACCAGGAGTTTGCGTAATGTTTTGTTCCTCTTAGCGAAGGAGGGATATACTTGCAATGAAGGGAGTACAATGAGGGTTCGGCAAATTAATTTCTGGGATGGTGGGATTGTTTTAGAGGGAGAGATTGGGTCTGTATTCCTTAGAATTTCAAAGAATCAGGGGTGGCCTCACTGGGCGACATGGTGATCAATACTGCTGCCTCACAGCGCCAGGGACCCAGGTTCAACTCCAGCCTAGGGCTACTGCCTTGTGTGAAGTTTGCATGTTCTCCCCGTATCTGAGTGGGTTTCCTCCGGGTGCTCTGGTTTCCTCCCACAATCCAAAGATATGCAGGTTAGGTGGATTGGCCATGCTAAATTGTCCCTTAGTATCCAAAGATGTGTAGGTTAGGGGGATTAGCCAGGGTAAATGCACAAGGTTGCAGGGATAGGGATGCTCTTTCAGAAAGTCAGTGCAGGCTTGATGTCCGAAATGCCTTCCTTCTGCACTGTGGGGATTCTATTCTATGGGAAATACACAAATTTCTTACAAGGTAAATAAGATGTTCCTGGCTGGAAAATCTAAAACCAGGGGACAGAATCTCGAGAATAAGGGGTAGGCCATTTAAGACTGAGTTGGCAAAGAATTTTTTCACTCAGAGTGGTGAATCTTTGGAATTCTCTCCCCCAGAAGGCTTTGGAAGGTTATGCATTGAGCATATTCAAGACAGAAGTCAATAGTTTTCTGGACACAATGGCGATATTGTGGGAAAGTGAGCATTGTTCCAGCATACAACCTCAACTTTACTTTCTACATTTTCAGGTCACCATCTTGAGCAACACCTCAAATCTATAAAATCGCATGATGTTCCTCATAATAGGAGGCCTATGTGACACTTCGCATTATGCTTTCCTTCTGTAGTCATAATTCCAACCAGCAGAAACCATTTTATACTCTGTGATCAAGGACATCTCTGAGCGGTTGCAGGACATTGGTTGCAGGGCGGCACGGTAGCACAGTGGTTAGCACTGCTGCTTCACAGCTCCAGGGACCTAGGTTCAATTCCTGGCTTGGGTCACTGTCTGTGTGGAGTTTGCACATTCTCCTCGTGTCTGTGTGGGTTCCCTCCGGGTGCTCCGGTTTCCTCCCACAGTCCAAAGATGTGCGGGTTAGGTTGATTGGCCATGCTAAAATTGCCCCTTAGTGTCCTGGGATGCGTAGATTAGAGGGATCAGTGGGTAAAATATGTAGGGATATGGGGGGAGGGCCTGGGTGGGATTGCGGTCGGTGCAGACTCGATGGGCTGAATGGCCTCTTTCTGTACTGTAGGGTTTCTATGATTCTATGATTTCTATGACATTCTTAAGGGGGAGGATGAGCAGCCAGAGGTTGTTGCACACATTGGTACCAACAGCATAGGTAGGAAAAGGGGTGAGGTCCTGAAGTATGAATATAGAGAGTTAGGCAGAAGGCTAAAGTGCAGGATCTCAAAGATAGTAATTTCTGGACTACCCTCACACTAGTGAGAGTAGGAATAGGAAGATTAGGCAGATGAGAGCTTGAGAGCTGGTGCAGGGGACAGGGATTTAGATTTGTGGATCATTGGGATCTCTTCTGGGGAAGGGGTGACCTGTTAAAGAAGGATGGATTACACCTGAACTGGAGGGAGATTAATATCCTGGTGGGGAGATTTGCTACAGCTATCCAAAGCTACCCAAAGCAGTAGCGAGACCGAAGAAGGTTGAGGACAGCACGAAAGTTAAAGAGAGCACACTAAATAGTAAAGGCAATGTCAGTAATCCTAGTACTAGACAGATCAAGCAAAAGCAGGGCAGAGAGCAAGGGAAGTCCAGATTCAACTGCATTTATTTCAATGCAAGAGGCCTGACAGTCAAGGCAAATGAACTCAGGGCATGGGACTGGGTTAACACACTTTTGAAAGCTTCCCACTTACCAGTCGTCCCTTTGCCTGCCAACAGACACCCCCAACTAACTTTTGAAAGTTCCTGTCTAATACCACCAGGTGGCATGGTGGCACAGTGGTTAGCACTGCTGCCTCACAGCGCCAGGGACCCAGGTTTGACTCCAGCCTCGGGTGACTCTTGTGTGGAGTTTGTACATTCTCCCTGTGCCTGTGTGAGTTTCCTCTGAGTGCTCCGGTCTTCTCTCACAGTCCAAAGATGTGCAGGTTTGGTTGACTGGCCAGGCTAAATTGACCCTCAGGGCCCTATTTTATAATTTTGATTCTAAATGCTGGGTGGACTTGAAACTGGGAGTGTTTCAGATCAGACTTTTAGACCCATCCTGAGGTGCCCCCATACGCACTCTGCCTGCAAAAAATCAACAATTCCGAATCACGCTGCATAAGCCTGTGGGCGGGGCTTAACACGGCCAAAACCCTGCAGCTCCGATCCGCACCTCCAACTGCCCCTGGTGTAAAAGTAACTAGGTAGATGTCCAAATAAACAACCATAAAAGTCAGTTAGGATTGTTTTCCAAACTCGATTGCTTATCAAAGCTGTTTGGTAAATTGCACACGTTAACCAGCGTGTGAAAATAAAATAGGAAGTGCTTTTGTAAACATGGTGCATCTTTTTCTGATAGAACAATTGGATAAGGAAGTAGAACAGTCAGAATGGATGAATAAAAGCAAAAGCTGTCTTTGATCTAGTGTTCTTGAGCAGTTCGGAATAACCAGTCTTGTGTTTTCTACTATGACTGAAACTCACCATATCCAACACCTTATGATCCTGAGTTCCAAAGAGTTAAAAAGATAATTCTTCTCTTTTTGTAAACTTCGGAGAATACTAATTAGTTTTAAAAATCCAGCATTAGTAACCCGACTCCATCTGCGCCCAAATCATTTGCAGAAAAATGGTCAAATAGAATCCAGAAAAATGACAAAAAATTAATCATAGTTTCAGTTTGTTGGCATTATAAATCCTACAAGTAAACACTTAGATCCAATTATTCTATTGGATCTCAATTCAATGGTTGGTTTAAAAAAAACTTCCATATTCAGCTATTGCTCCTGGTCAGTTTTCTTTTAAGTGCAGTTCTTTCTACCCCTTTAGTCTGCCATGCGGCAATCCCTACCCAATAGAACAAATTAATAGTAGTTTTCAGGTCTCTGCCAATATTTTCATAATTATTCACCGAAATGCACAGGCTAATTCACCACCTCATTTCTCTCATCCGCTCCTCCTCATCTCGCTGGGCGCTTGCTGTACTGTATCTGAACTCAAGAGTGCATCAACGCACCAAGCTGTTACACTAAATCCCTTGAGAAACCAGCTTCTCAACATCAAATGAATCTGGTTTCTACATCTTACAGGCGGTTGGATTCACCCTCATCTCTTTCAGACTGATGTCATGACTTGAGATGCAATCTGACATTTTAATGCAGCAATCCACTCAAAACATAAAGGATCAACACACATTTGATTAAAAGGAAAGCCAAGTTTAAATCAAGGCTACAAATTTTTAAAATACAAGCTTAATTAGTCAGTCATTCAAACAAAAATATTGCCAGTAGCAATTTGGATCTATAGCTGGTTCAAATAAAACGACTATGAAGAAATTATTTCACTTGAACCATCCAATTCGGCATAATTAATTAATATCTTCAGTTGGTGAATTTGTAAAATGATCATTTTCCTTCTGGAAAAATGGGTTTCTTTCAATTGAATTTGCAACCCAAGTTTCACAGACATGCAGTTGCAACACTGTCTGTGCTGGCTGACAATTCAATTAAACATTAAAATGTGTTGTTTTTTTAAAAACAAACTGAGTTTGCTGCCATATGTTGGTGGATGCAGATGTATAAATGCACATGTGCGGCACGGTGGCACAGTGGTTAGCACTGCTGCCTCACAGTGCCAGGGACATGGGTTCAATTCCGGCTTTGGGTCACTGTCTGTGTGGAGTTTGCACATTTTCCCTGTGCGCGTTTCCTCTGGGTGCTCCGGTTTCCTCCCACACATCCAAAGATGTGCTGGTAAGATGAATTGGCCATGATAAATTCTCCTTCAGTGTACCCGAACAGGCGCTGGAGTTTGGCGACAGGGGGATTTTCACAGTAACTTCGTTACAGTGTGAATGTAAGCCTTACTTGTGACTAATAAATAAATTTGAACTTTTAACTTTATATCTATTCTGAAATTCTTCATTTTAAAAGGTAGAAATGGAAAAAACAGAAAAGTTAACACCCATTTTGCTAAAGGTTAAAATAATTCATCAAGTTACATAGCTAGTTAGCCCATTATACCCGTGCTATAAAAAACAATCTTAGTCCCCGATCTTTCCCCATAATGCTGTAAATTTTGCCCCTTCAAGTATTTATCGAATTCACTTTTGTAAATTCAGTGTATTTACTTTGTTACAATCTCCAGAGAGAGAAATTTAAACTTCCAATTATTAGCTATAAGGAACATAGAGCATGGAACAGTACAGCACAGTACAGGCCCTTCGGCCCACGATGTTGTGCCGAACATTTTCCGAAACCAAGATCAAGCTATCCCACTCCCTATCATTCTAGTGTGCTCCATGTGCCTATCCAATAACCGCTTGAAAGTTCCTAAAGTGTCCGACTCCACTATCACAGCAGGCAATCCATTCCACACCCCAACCATTCTGAGTAAAGAACCTACCTTGTACATCCCTCCTATATCTTCCACCACGAACCTTATAGTTATGCCCCCTAGTAACAGCTACGTCCACCTGCAGAAATAGTCTCTGAACGTCCACTCTATCTATCCCCCTCATCATCTTATAAACCTCTAATAAGTCGCCTCTCAACCTCCTCCGTTCTAAAGAGAAAAGCCATAGCTCCCTCAACCTTTCCTCATAAGGCCTACCCTCCAAACCAGGCAGCATCCTGGTAAATCTCCTTTGCACTCTTTCCAGTGCTTCCACATCCTTCTTATAGTGAGGTGACCAGAACTGCACACAATATTCCAAATGTGGTCTCACCAAGGTCCTGTACAGTTGCAGCATAACCCCACGGCTCTTAAACTCAAACCCCCTGTTAATAAACACTAACACACTCTAGGCCTTCTTCACGGCTCTATCCACTTGGGTGGCAACCTTCAGAGATCTGTGGATATGAACCCCAAGATCTCTCTGTTCCTCCACATTCCTCAGATCACACATCAAGGTTTTATGTTTTAAAGGACTTCTACTGTGTTAATGATAAAAGAAAAAACATGATTTACTTCTCAGACAACTTACACTTAAACCATTGAACAGAGTGTGTCTTTTCTACTTCTAACCACAAATAAAACACAAATTTCATTACATTACTTGGTCTCTTAAACAGACATCAATTTTCTGAAGCTAATCCAAAGTGTTCCACAGCTCGCAAGAGTTTCCAGTTTACTTTTTTTGTTTCTCAATACTATTTTCCACCATGAGAATTTTCCTCCAGCTTCAGATAGTAGAACCCTTCAGCTTGGTTTTAAATTCCTCACAAACCCAGTCTTCAAACTGAGTGCAAGATCCCACTCACATTCCACATGGTGAATAATGGTAGCCAGACCTGGCTCTATCCATCCTTCTGCTCTCCAGCTCCCTGTGGGCTGCAGATCACCCAAGACAAAACTGCAGCTCCCGTCTCTGATATTTCTGGGTTTATGGGGAAGCCTTCAATGTGGTCTCAAGATGACCTCTTCTATTCCCTTCTCCATCTCAACTGGAAACATATCATCTTTGTATCCAAATAGAAATGTTAATCAACTAGCTTCGATCACCACTGTCTTTCATCGTAGAAACAATGGGGCAGATTCCAAGACAACTGTTTACAGCCAGATATTGTGAACACCACTTTGGGTCTTAGGGTCTTCTCATTGTGGACTAACAAACAGCTGTCATATAAATATTTGGTACTTCCCTTTCAATCAAACAATCTGAGCCTTCAATTTGATCTTTAACAGTTAAACCACCCAAGTTATTGTCAGATAGATTTCAACTGAATTCAGAAAAGGTCGTGTTATGGATCAAGGCCAAGTGAAATTTGATTGAGTTTTTTGAAGGGGTAACCAAAAAGGTAGATGAGGGCAGTGCAGCTGAAGTTGTCCACATGGACTTTAGCAAGGCCTTGAACAAGGTACCGCATGGTAGGTTGTTGCACAAGGTTAAATCTCACGGGATCCAGGGTGAGGTATCTAAATGGATACAAAATTGGCTTGATGACTGAACTTTAATAAGAAGGATGTGTGGCTTTTGCTACCAAATAAACCTGTTGGAATTTAACCTGGTGTTGTTAAACTTCTTATTGATGACAGAAGCCAGAGGATGGTTGCAGAGGGTTGGTTTTCAAAATGGAGACCTGTGACCAGTGGTGTGCCTCAGGGATTGGTGCTGGTCCACTGTTATTTGTCATTTATATTAATGATTTGGATGAGGTTATAGGAGGCATGGTTAGTAAGTTTGCAGATGACACCAAGGTTGGTGGCATAGTGGACAGTGAAGGTTATCTCAGATTGCAATGAGATCTTGATCAATTGGACCAGTGAGCTGACGAATGGCAGATGGAGTTTAATTTAGATAAGTGCGAAGTGATGCATTTTGGTAGATTGAACCAGGGCAGGACTTACTCAGTTAATGGGGAGTTGGGAAGAGTTAAGAACAAAGGGATCTCGGGGTACATGTTCATAGCTCCTTGAACGTGGAGTCACAGGTGGACAGAGTGGTGAAAAAGACATTCAGCATGCTTGGTTTCATTGGTCAGAACATTGAATACAGGAGTTGGGACGTCTTGTTGAAGTTGTACAAGACATTGGTAAGGCCACACTTGGAATACTGTGTACAGTTCTGGTCACCCTATTATAGAAAGGATATTATTAAACTAGAAAGGATGCAGAAGAGATTTACTAGGACGCTACCGGGACTTGATGGTTTGAGTTATAAGGAGAGGCTGGATAGACTGGGACTTTTTACTCTGGAGCGTAGAAGGCTAGGGGGGTGATCATATAGAGGTCTATAAAATAATGAGGGGCATAGATCAGCTAGACATTCAATGTACTTTCCTAAAGGTAGGGGAGTCTAAAATTAGAGGGCATAAGTTTAAGGGGAGTGATACAAAAGGCTCCAGAGGGGCAATTTTTTCACGCAGAGGATGGTGTCTGGAACAAGCTGCCAGAGGTAGTAGGTGCAGTTTTGTCTTTTAAAAAGCATTTAGACAGTTACATGGGTAAGACGGGTATAGAGGGATATGGACCAAATGCAGGCAATTGAGACTAGCTTAGGGGTTTAAAACAAAAGGACGGCATGGACAAGTTGGGCCGAAGGGTCTGTTTCCATGCTGTAAACCTCTACGACTCTGAAATTTTTTCATATTATACTCGAAAGACTAAAACTAAGACTAGCAAAAAGCTACCTGACAGTGCCATTCTTCTATAAAAAGCCTGATTAAATATATTAATTACATTTCAACATGAACTTTCTCACAATCTATTCATATTGCACATTCCAATCCACTCATATCCCTGGACTGCAACAGAACAAAAATCTGTACCTCTTTGCCTTAAGCGTATTCAATGAATTTCAAATATTCACATTCCTTTGATCAGAGAAATCTCTCCCAATTCCAGTTCAAGATGAGCGACTCCTTATCCCGAGACTGTGACCCATGTTCTAGATTGTTCAGGGGAAAGAAAACTGTCATCGCCTGTCCTAATCATGTTTCAGTGACAATATTCTCTGACTTTAGAAGAATAGAAGTATACACCCAATTTATGCAGCCTCACATTCCAGGAAACAAATCTCGTGAATCTTTACTGTAACTCCTCCAATACTTAGATATGGAGACCAAAATTACACATACTACTCTAGGTATCATATCACCTTGTAATAAAGGCAATATGCCATTTGCCTTCCTTATTATTTGTCGTACTTGCATGCTAATTTGGCATTCCTTGAACAATCATGCCTAAGTTCCCTTTGAACATTCATATTTAGAATTTTCACACCTTTTAAAAAATACACTGCTTTTTTATTCTTACTGGCAAAGTGAATAAACCTCACACTTTCCTAAAAATACTCCATCAGCCACCTGGTTGCCCACTCACAAAATGTCTATCTCTTGCAGCCTGTCGTCCTCATGCCTCGCATTCCACAGCTTTGTATAGTCAACAAACTTGGATTCCTTGTGGTCTTTTCATCCTAGTCATTAATATATATTGTAATTAGTTGAGATCCCAACATTGATAATGCAGCACTTCTCGCCTATCAACTTGAAAATGTCCACACTGCTCCATGTCCATTTTATCAATCCTGCATCCACACTAATATACTGCTTCTCAAATCCACAAGTTCTCACATTGCATACTTACCCTTTGTGTGGCACCTTGTCCCTTGCAAACCTTAGTATAAATCTACTGGCTCCTCCTCATCTGTCCTACTGGTTACATTCTTAAAAAACTCCAATAAACTAGTCCTTTTGGAAAACCATGTTGACTCTGTCAGATTATACAATGATTTTCTAAGTGCAGTGTTATTAACACTTGCCAGCACTTTCTGAAGATGATGTAAAACTAACTGGCCTGTAATTCTCCCTTCTCTCGCTCCCTCCTTTACTAAATAGAAGTGCTACTTCCAATCTGCTGTCAGATCTAGAAACTAGGGAATTTTGGAAAATCATAACCAATGCATCCATACCTCTGCAGCAATCTCTTTTTGAACTCCAAGATGCAGGCCATCCGGTCTTGAGGGTCTGTTGGATTTTAATCCTTTGAGTTTCTCCAATACTCCTTTCTATGATGAGTAACACAGTCTATCCAGCCTCTCCTTATAACTCAAACCATCAAGTCACAGTAGCATTCCAGTAAATTTTTTCTGCACTCTTTCTAGTTTAATAATATCCTAATGACCAGAACTGTACACAGTATTCCAAGTGTGGCCTTACCAAAGTCTTGTACAACTTCAACAAGACGTCCCAACTCCTGTATTCAATCTTCTGACCAATGAAACCTGGCATGCCAAATGCCTTCTTCACCACACTGTCGGCACGGTAGCACAGTGGTTAGCACTGCTGCTTCACAGCTCCAGGGTCCTGGGTTGGATTCCCGGCTCGGGTCACTGTCTGTGTGGAGTTTGCACATTCTCCTCGTGTCTGCGTGGGTTTCCTCCGGGTGCTCCGGTTTCCTCCCACAGTCCAAAGATGTGCGGGTTAGGTTGATTGGCCAGGTTAAAAATTGCCCCTTAGAGTCCTGAGATGCGTAGGTTGGAGGGATTAGCGGGTAAATATGTGGGGGTAGGGCCTGGGTGGGATTGTGGTCGGTGCAGACTCGATGGGCCGAATGGCCTCCTTCTGCACTGTAGGGTTTCTATGATTCTATTCTATGACTGTCCACCTGTGACTCCACTTTCAAGGAGCCATGAACCTGTACTCCGAGATGTATTTGTTCTATAACTTTCCCCAGTGCCCTGCCATTAACCAAGTAGTCCTATCCTGGTTCGATCTACCAAAATGCATCACCTCACATTTATCTAAATGAAACTCCACCTGCCATTCATCAGCCCACTGGCCCAATTGATCAAGATCATGTTGTAATCCTAGATAACCTTCTTCGCTGTCCACTATGCAGCCAATCTTGGTGTCATCTGCAAACTTACTAACCATGCCTCTTGTTATACAGCTTTTAATTTAAACGTCTTCCAAGCATCCTAGTTTAATGAGACAAACAAAGAAGTAATTCAATAATTTCTTTATTTAACACTTCCAGTACCAACTGAAACAAACAGCTGCAACTCATCAACTCTAACCGAACATCAACTCTAACCGAACATCAACTCTAACCGAACATCAACTCTAACCGAACATCAACTCTAACCGAACATCAACTCTAACCGAACATCAACTCTAACCGAACATCAACTCTAACCGAACATCAACTCTAACCGAACATCAACTCTAACCGAACATCAACTCTGGCTATTTAACTGAAAATAGCTACAACCGAGTTTAGGAAAACCTTGGCCAAGAAAGATCCTCGATGTAGAGGATTCTTCTTCTCTGAAGCATCCTTCAGGGTATAGGTCTTCTTACGATGGTCGGTCTCTTCGAGTTATCGCTGGCAGACAAAAGGCTGTACATGTCTCTTTATCCACAATTCTCCACTCACTTCCGGAAGATTCTTTGTCATCCAGCCAATGAACTGATCAGAAATCTCAACTGCATCTTTCAATTAGGTGTAGCGGGCTCCCTCGTTTTAACTCCACTCATGGGCTTATTTTAGGTTTGGTTCTCCGTTACCCAAACCCCACCAATGCCCGAGTGATTCTCTCTCTCGCCGATGGAACAACGGCCACCTTGCGTCCACTTCACTAGAGTAGCGCTCCCAAGAGAGAGAAAAGGAAACTGCTGCCTATCCACTACCTGGCATCCTTTCCTGAGTGGGCGGGTTCGAATCGCCCAGAGTACCTTCGGTTCTCGACTCCGGAATTATGGTAAGGGATATTAAAATGTGACCCGACCAGAGATAGCTGACGAGAAAATGAACCAGCAAGATGGGCTCCAATTGAGTTCAAATCATATATCTTTTATTAAACACCAAAATTAAACCTCATCAACACCAGAAAACAACATATAGGTATCTTATACTCTATGACTATGAAGACAAAACTAAACGGGCACAACGTAAATTCTAACTTTAAACAGTGTTAGCAATATCTTATACTATGAAAAGGTTCATGCACCCGCCATTCCCACAAAAGCCTCCACTGCTATGTTACCCTCGGGAACTTCACAAATTACTAGGAAATACTCAGCTGAGCCGACCTTGACCTTCTGGGCTGTGTGTGTGCTGGAAAACTGCTGTCTGCAACGCGATTCAGGAGGGTGAGAGAGTTGCCATGCGGGTACGAAGAGAAAAAGAGAGAATGGCTGCCAAGCCACACTTTTTAAAGTTCAGATTTCAAAAGTCCCGTGAGCTCCGCCCCCACCGGCAATTGCAAGAACAATGGTCCTAGATCGCTATCAGCTTCAGTGATAGCACAGTCTATTGAAATCACAAACGGCTGAGACTGCCTTGTCCAGTATGAATGGCCCATCGATGTTCCTAGTCACTTTACCAGGGCTTACAGATTGCTTTCCCATCATGGAGATAGGTTTCTGCTTACTGCTGGATAGCCCCATTATCATATCTATTGCATCTTATCCAGGTACATCGTGGCTGGTATTGATCATCCAATCTCGATGCAGGTCTGGTCTGCTCCCTTTGTGATTCAGTTAATCTAATCAGCAGCCTGCCTGGGCCCTGACCGTTTGGGAGATCGACTGGAGTCTCCCATTCTGGGCTGAGCCTGCTGGGAGAAAACAGCCAGTTTCTGCAGCCAAACATGGCCACTCCTACCATTTAAATGGCCAATGTGCGTTTTACAGTCCTTATATGCATTGGTGTTGCCTGAAAAACTTAAATAGGCCAATCAAATACAGGCAGAGTAGTGGCATTGGTCGCTCAAGAACTCATCATCTCTCGGCCCTTTAAGTGTATATTGTTTACGTTCCAATGCCCAGATGAGGAACATTGGCTCCAAAAGTCTATAAAGAACTGAGAGATTTAGCCTCATGCAACAACCTACCATGTGGAACCTTGTTAAAGGTCAAAGGCCTTGCTAAAGTCCATGTAGACAACTTCGGCTGCACAGCCCTCATCTACCTTTTTGGTTACCCCTTCAGCCAACACAATCAAATTCATGAGACATGATTTTCCACTCTCAAAGCCATGCTGACTGTCCCCAATCAGTCCTTGCCTCTCTAAATGCCTGAAGATCATGTCTCTCAGAATACCTTCCAACAACTTTCCCACTACAGATGTTAGGCTCACCGGCCTGTAGTTCCCAGGCTTTTCCCTGCAGCCCTTCTCAAACAAAGGCACATTTGCCACCCACCAATCTTCAGGCACCTCACCTGTGACTGTCGATGATTCAAATATCTCTGCTAGGGGACCCGCAATTTCCTCTCCAGCCTCCCATAACGTCCATAGTAATAAGCAGAAGTCTCTCATTCTTATTTAGCCCCTTAGCTATTCTCCATTTCTCGTGTGAAATTAGTATCTTTAGCGAAGACGACAAACACAAAATAGTTATTCAACATCTCTGCCATTTCCTCATTCACCATGATAATTTCTTCCACTCAAGAAGCAATGGCCTAAATTCTTGTCTGTCAGGCACATGCACTCAGCAGGCATGGAAATAGTCACAAAATGCACTTCTGGTCACAGTTGGCCCCAGAATGTGATTATTGGTCAGCCAGGGTGAAATGGCTAACCACTGCCAGAGAGGGCAGGAGCTGAGAAAAGGGAGGGTGTGGGCAAGCATTTCTGATGTGTTCCCTCAGGGAGATGGCCATGGAGGGGCTGTCTCAGGGAGCTGCAGACCTGTACAAATAAATTGTGGCAAAACAACAATGCAAAGAGTGTCCAGGCAACACATTCAAACAAACCCCAGTCCCCAGACAACTTTTGAATTTAATTTCAGCGCTGACATTTCACCCACCCTGGATCGAGGTTGAAACTAAAACATAAAGACTGCCTGGCCAATCAGCCTGCCCACCACCATAAAAACATTCAATTAATCCCTTAATGAGGATGTGCGATGAATGAGGTTGAAACGCGGACCCAATGTCTTTTCAGGTTGGACACACAATTGTCCAAACCATGTAAAATTCTGGCTATTTCACCTACTCACTTCCTTTGTTATATACTTGTAAATGCCCTAACAAGCAGTTTTAATATTCTTGACTAGTTTACACTCATACTTTTTCCCTTTTTAATGAACGTTTTGCTCACCCTTTATTGGTTTCTAAAATAGTCCCAATCCTCGGGCTTACTATTATTCTTGGCAATATTATTAGCCTATTAATTCAATCTAATATTATTCAAAATTTCCCTCAGAAGCCATGAATGGATCTTTTTTGATGAGTTTTTGTTTTTTAATAAATTTTTTCTTACAACACTGGGAGACTTTTTGCTCCTATTTTTGGGGGACAGAGATGGCAGAGGGGGTGGAGAATAGCATGTGTCCAAACGGCTCTTATGCCTGCCTGATTTTGTCAATCGACTGCCCCTGCCCCCTGCCAATGTCACAACGGGAATCTCGATTTGAAGCATCAGGATTCCATTTGCATCGGTTTAAATATCAGTATCAGGTCCGTCCGTCCCCCCCCCCCCCCATTAAATTGCCCATTCATATCAATGTGAGGGCACACCAATGTGAATTACAACAGGTCTCCCACAATATGCACCTGGCGAGCAGAATCACCCCACCCTCTCAGAGGCACACAGATGAATATAGCCCCCAAGGGGGAGAGGGTCACACCCGGTCAATACATTCAATGGGGCGGGGAGTCTTCATTTCTTTTCTTAAAAAGGGAATGTCATTGCAGATCCTACCTCTTCACTTTCTCTGGTAAAAAGAGTTTTAAAAAATAGCAACTATACTGATGGAAAACCCTCCACTTTTCCTACCCAGGATGACACTTGGCCAAAAAAAAGGCAAAATTTCACCAACAGTTGTTTCTATAAATGTTTTCTATTATTTATGACCATAACTTTCAATCTTGCTTCCTCTTAAATGTATCACCGGTAAAGTGGTTTCTTCCGAATTCCCTATTGGATTTATTGAAAGAAGAAATCTATTAAGGAGCTCTGTTAGATCACACCCCCAAACCATCTTTCTTCCACAGCAAACAGACCTAGCCTGTCAACCCTTTGCTAATATGTATATCCATTCAATTCTGCCTTCATCCTTGTCAATCTTCTCTGTACCCTCTCCTAGACCTTTACATCCTTGTTATATTGTCACCAGATCTGTACACAATAGCCAAATGTGGTCGAGCCAAGGTTTAATAAAGGTTTAGCATAATTTCCCTACTTCTCAGTTCGATCCAAATGCTATCCTATGGGTGCAACAAAGATGTGGAGGTTAGGTTGATTGGCTGTGATAACTGGCCTCTTAGTGTCAGGAGGATCCATCAGGAAAAATATATAGGGTTACGGGGATAGGACCTGGGTGGGATTGTTGTCAGTGCAGGCTCAATGGACTGAATGGCCTCCTTTTGCATTGTAGAGATTATTTGAATGGTGTATATCCACTCCAGGATCCCCTTGTTCCTCTACCCCACCCTGACTTGCACATTCCAAATAATAGGTGACTTCCGTATTCTGCTAGCCAATATGTACTACCTTACAATTATCGGTGTTGAACTTCAGTTACCAGTTATTTGCCAATCCTGCATGTCTTATGTTCTCCGATAATTTGTTCCAGTATTGACCACCATCCCTCACAAATAGTTTTCCACAACTTTAAAGATTGCGGTTTTGATTCCAAAGTCCAAACAGTTAATGGAAGTGTGAACAGCAGTGGTCCCAGTACTGATCGTTGTAGATTACCATTTCCTATCTTTTGTCACTCTGAATAACTACCCCTTACACGCAATCTGCTTTACCCTGAAACAGCTAATAATCGATTCTGCCTCTTGTTCGATTCAGCATTCTTTGACAAAGAACATAGAACAGGCCCTTCGGCCCTCCAAGCCCATGCCGCTCCCTGGTCCAAACTAGACCATTCTTTTGTATCCCTCCATTCACTCCGTTCATATGGCTATCTAGATAAGTCTTAAACGTTCCCAGTGTGTCCGCCTCCACCACCTTGCCTGGCAGCGCATTCCAGGCCCCCACCACCTTCTGTGTAAAATATGTCCTTCTGATATCTGTGTTAAACCTCCCCCCCTTCACCTTGAACCTATGACCCCTCATGAACGTCACCTCCGACCTGGGGAAAAGCTTCCCACCGTTCACCCTATTTATGCCTTTCATAATTTTATACACCTCTGTTAAGTCTCCCCTCATCCTCCGTCTTTCCAGGGAGAACAACCCCAGTTTACCCAATCTCTCCTCATAACTAAGCCCCTCCATACCAGGCAACATCCTGGTAAACCTCCTCTGTACTCTCTCCAAGGCCTCCACGTCCTTCTGGTAGTGTAGCGACCATAACTGGACGCAGTATTCCAAATGCGGCCGAACCAACGTTCTATACATCTGCAACATCAGACCCCAACTTTTATACTCTATGCCCCGTCCTATAAAGGCAAGCATGCCATATGCCTTCTTCACCACCTTCTCCACCTGTGACGTCACCTTCAAGGATCTGTGGACTTGCACACCCAGGTCCCTCTGCGTATCTACACCCTTTCTGGTTCTGCCATTTATCGTATAGCTCCTCCCTACATTATTTCTACCAAAATGCATCACTTCGCATTCATCAGGATTGAACTCCATCTGCCATTTCTTTGCCAGCCTATTTCCAGCCTATCTATATCCTTCTGTAGCCTCTGACAATGTTCCTCACTATCTGCAAGTCCTGCCAATTTTGTGTCGTCCGCAAACTTACTGATCACCCCCGTTACACCTTCTTCCGGATCGTTTATATAAATCACAAACAGCAGAGGTCCCAATACAGAGCCCTGCAGAACACCACTAGTCACAGGCCTCCAGCCAGAAAGACCCTTCCACTACCACCCTCTGTGACCAAGCCAGTTCTCCACCCATCTAGCTACCTCCCCCTTTATCCCATGCGATCCAACCTTTTTCACCAGCCTACCACGAGGGACTTTGTCAAACGCTTTACTAAAGTCCATATAGACGACATCCACGGCCCTTCCCTCGTCAACCATTCTAGTCACTTCTTCAAAAAACTCCACCAGGTTAGTGAGGCATGACCTCCCTCTCACAAAACCATGCTATCGTTAATGAGTTTATTCCTTTCTAAATGCGCATACATCCTATCTCTAAGAATCTTCTTATGGATTTGTTTATAATGGAACACCTCATCAAAACCTTTTTAAACTTCCAGATGAATTAAATCTACTGCATTACCCTTGTCTACTCTATTATAAAAAACATGCATTAAGGTTGGCCATGAGATTGAATAGGTTGGGACTTTATTCCCTGGAGCGTAGAAGATTGAGGGGAGATTTGATAGAGGTGTATAAGATTTTGATGGGTATAGATAGAGTGAATGCAAGCAGGCTTTTTCCGCTGAGGCTAGGGGAGAAAAAAACCAGAGGGCATGGGTTAAGGGTGAAAGGAGAAAAGTTTAAAGGGAATATTAGGGGGGGCTTCTTCACGCAGAGAGTGGTGGGAGTGTGGAATGAGCTGCCAGATAAAGTGGTAAATGCGGGGTCACTTTTAATATTTAAGAAAAACTTGGACGGGTTCATGGATGAGAGGGGTGTGGAGGGATATGGTCCAAGTGCAGGTCAGTGGGACTAGGCATAAAATGGTTCGGCACAGACAAGAAGGGCCAAAAGCCCTGTTTCTGTGCTGTAATTTTCTATGGTTCTATGTAAAATTTTCCCTTTTGAAATCCACGCAACTATTTACTATTATATTTTTCAGAGGAGCATGCAGCACAGAGTCTACTTTGATGGAGTATGCATCTCCAAAATACTTTGGGGATTAATCTCACTCACTAAAACAAAAAAATTGCAAAATGAATGGAACTAAAAGCTGACAAGTTTCTTGAGCTACAAGTCTTAAATAAGTGGGTCTCGAGATAATGGATGCATTGGTTGCAATCATCCAAAATTTCCTCAATTCAAAAGATCCCGTGCATTGAAAAATCAAGTGTAACGGCAGGCAGGAAGCAGGAAATTATGGCCCAGTTAGCCCAATATCTATCATTTGGAAAATGCTGGAATTCATCATTAAGGAAGAAGTAGCAGAATATTTACTGTCACAATCAGAAGACAGGAAGAAAAAGTATATACGTATCTATGTCAACCTGGCCAGTCGACAAAATTGTTTTGTTTTTAAATAGACTAATAATGAATCATATCAGAGGAATTTCTAACCGCAGAAAACTAGCAGGGACCTCAGTACCTTCTAAGAGGTGCTAATGCTCTCTGTGACTGCTGACAATTCAATTCCAAACATACACACCAACCTCCTTTCACATTTCTAAACAATAATTCTGTGTTTCAAAGGTTAAAAAAAAGAACCATGTCTCCTATTAAACACTTCATGATTCCAGACCTGGGAAAATACATCCTTCATCAACACACGGGAGCAGAGGTAGGAGATATGTCACATGACCTCACCAAGCTGCTTGAACCTATATTGTTACCATGTGGGAACAGAACTCCGTTAATCACAGTTTAACCTCTGAAATGAAACAGGACTGCAGACAAACAGCCTCTGTCTACCATCGAGCAGGCGAAAGCAGAAAAAGGTCTGTCCCTCCTCCACACTGAAATACGGAACATTGGACCTTGTACCGTAAAAGAGTAATTCAATCCTACATGCCTTCTCTCATCAAGGAAGTCCTCAATGCTGGAAAGATGGATCACCCAGCAACTGTCAACCAACTACCCTCTGAAGGAATATGTCATTAAACTTTTGATTCTGGACTCATGTAAACCATAACTAGTAGAGCAGGTAGAGAGAAAAAAGGGAACTATAGATCAGTGAGCCTAACATCACTACCGGGGAAGTTGCTAGAGTCTATTATCAAGGATTTCATAACTCAGCATTTGGAAGGCAGTGGTATAATCAGACAAAGTCAGCATGGATTTCCAGAAGGGAAATCATGCTTGACGAATCTACTGGAATTCTTTGAGGATGTAACTTGTAGAATTGACCAAGGAGAACCAGTGGATGTGGTTTATTTAGACTCTTAGAAGGCTTTTAACAAGGTCTCTCATAGCAGGCTACAATGTAAAATTAAAGTGCATGGGATTACAGGCAATGTCTTAAGATGGATAGAAAGCTGGTTAGCAGATAGGAAGCAATGAGTTGGAATAAATGGATCTTTTGCTGATTCGCAGTCAGTGACTAGTGGGGTACCGCACGGATCTGTGCTAGGACCCCCAACTGTTCACATTATGTGTTAATGATTTGAAAGTGGGTATTGTCTCCAAATTTGAATGATGATACAAAGTTGGGTATGAGCGCGAGTTGTAAGGGAGATGCAGAAATGCTTCAGCGTGATTTGGACAGGTTCAATATGCAGGCATATTCATGGCAGATGCAGTACAATGTGAATAAATGTGAGGTTATCCAGTTTGATAGCAATAGGAAGACAGATTATTCCGTGAATAGGTGTAAATTGAGAGTGGTGGATACTCAGCGAGACTTTAGTTTCCACGTGCATCAATCGCTGAAAGTAAGTGCGTCGGTACAGCAGGCAGTAAAGGTGGCCAATAGTACGTTGGCCTTCATAGCAAGAGGATTTGAATATAGGGATAGGGATGTTTTGCTACAACTGTATAGGTCGTTGGTGAGGCCACACCTGGAGTATTGTGTGAAGTTTTGGTGTACTTATCTTAGGAAGGATGTCCTTGCTATAGAGGGAGTACAGCGAAGGTTTACAGGCCCAATCCTGGGATGGCAGGTCTATCATATGAGGAGAGACTGAGTTGGTTAGGATTGTATTCATTGGAGTTCAGAAGACCGAGGGGGGAGGTCTCATAGAAACTTCGGAAATTCTAACAGGGTTAGACAGGGTAGATTCAGAAAGAAAGTTCCCGATGGCTTGGGAGTCCAGAACTAGGGATGATAGTTTGAGGATAAGGGGGTAAACCTTTTAGAACTGAGGTGAGGAGAAATTTCTTCACCCAGAGAGTGGTAAATGTGTGGAATTCACTACCACAGAATGTAGTAGCGGCCAAAACATTGTGTGATTTCAAGAAGAAATTAGATGTAGCTCTTGGGGTTAAAGGGATCAAGCGATATGGGGGGGGGGGCGGGGTGGTGGGTGGAAAGGGCAGGATCAGGATCTTGAATTTGATGATCAGCCATGATCATAATGAATGACGCAGCAGGCTCAAAGAGCCGAATGGCCTGCTCTTGCTTCTAGTTTATATGTTTCTATGTATTTAATTGTGCTCTTGCCCTGAACACCCTTTCTTTCCCTTTTCCCTCTTTTATTGTATGAGTGCAAAAGGGATGGAAGTTGGAAGACCCCTTTCCCACATTGTATACAAGAAATAGACCAACCCTTTTATTTTTATCTCACCTCAAATTTGCTGTACAACTTAGTCATAGAGGATTTTAAAACTCCATACTTATGGGTTGGGGAAAATATTTCAAAAGGGGGAAATCAAAAATACCTTCTGTTTACAGATGGGTGGCAAGAGGATAAATCAAGGCTGTTTAAATTAATCCCCACCTATCCATAACATTTTTTTTTAAATCATAAAAACTTGTTGACTCTGCTTGATTGTGAAAAAGGGAAATAGTATTTGACAAATTTATTAGAGCACTTCAGGGTGAAGATATGGATGAGGATAGAACATAGAACAGTACAGCACAGAAGAGGCCCTTCGGCCCACGATGTTGTGCCGAGCTTTATCTGAAACCAAGATCAAGCTATCCCACTCCCTATCATCCTGGTGTGCTCCATGTGCCTATCCAATAACCGCTTAAATGTTCCTAAAGTGTCTGACTCCACTATCACTGCAGGCAGTCCATTCCACACCCCAACCACTCTCTGCGTAAAGAACCTATCTCTGATATCCTTCCTATATCTCCCACCACGAACCCTATAGTTATGCCCCCTTGTAATAGCTCCATCCACCCGAGGAAATAGTCTTTGAACGTTCACTCTATCTATCCCCTTCATCATTTTATAAACCTCTATTAAGTCTCCCCTCAGCCTCCTCTGCTCCAGAGAGAACAGCCCTAACTCCCTCAACCTTCCCTCATAAGACCTACCCTCCAAACCAGGCAGCATCCTGGTAAATCTCCTCTGCACTCTTCCCAGCGCTTCCACATCCTTCTTATAGTGAGGTGACCAGAACTGCACACAATATTCCAAATGTGGTCTCACCAAGGTCCTGTACAGTTGCAGCATAACCCCACGGCTCTTAAACTCCAACCCCCTGTTAATAAAAGCTAACACACTATAGACCTTCTTCACAGCTCTATCCACTTGAGTGGCAACCTTTAGAGATCTGTGGATTTGGACCCCAAGATCTCTCTGTTCCTCCACAGTCTTCAGAACCCTAACTTTGACCCTGTAATCCACACTTACATTCGTCCTACCATAATGAATCACCTCACATTTATCAGGGTTAAACTCCACTTGCCATTTTTCAGCCCAGCTTTGCATCCTATCTATGTCTCTTTGCAGCCTACAACAGCCCTCCACCTCATCCACTACTCCACCAATCTTGGTGTCATCAGCAAATTTACTGATCCACCCTTCAGCCCCCTCCTCTAAGTCATTAATAAAAATCACAAAGAGCAGAGGACCAAGCACTGATCCCTGTGGCACTCCGCTAGCAACCTGCCTCCAATCCGAAAATTTTCCATCCACCACCACCCTCTGTCTTCGATCAGACAGCCAGTTACCTATCCAATTGGCCAACTTTCCCTCTATCCCACACCTCCTCACTTTCATCATAAGCCGACCATGGGGGATCTTATCAAACCCCTTACTAAAATCCATGTATATGACATCAACTGCCCTACCTTCATCAACACACTTAGTTACCTCCTCAAAAAATTCTATCAAATTTGTGAGGCACGACTTGCCCTTCACGAATCCGTGCTGACTATCCCAGATTAATCTGCATCTTTCTAAATGGTCGTAAATTCCATCCCTAAGGACCTTTTCCATCAATTTACCAACCACCGAAGTAAGACTAACCGGCCTATAATTACCAGGGTCATTTCTATTCCCTTTCTTAAACAGAGGAACAACATTCGCCATTCTCCAGTCCTCTAGCACTATTCCCTGTAACTAGCAAAGTGTTGCAAAGATCGATGCAGGGGTCTCAACCACTTACAATCCATTGTAATGATTTGGGTGAAGGGATAGAATGTAGAATAGCCAAATTTGCTGAAAGTACAAAGATAGGTGGGAAAGAAAGGTGTGAGGACACAGAGGCTGCAGAGGGACACCACAAAACATTAGCATGCAGGTACAGCAAGTAATTAGGATGGCAATTAGAATGTTGGCCTTTATTATAAGAGGAATGGAGCAGTGAAGTCTTGTTGCAACTGTATCATGCATTAGGTAGGCCACAAAGAATACTGCACACAATTTTAGTCTTTCTATTTAAGGAGCAATATACTTGCATTGGGGGCAATACCTACCATTCACTGTATAAATCCTCCCCTGGTTTGACTTTCCAAAATGCAACGCTTCACACCTATCTGTACTGAAATCCATTTAACAATCCTCGGCCCGCTTCCCTAACTGATCAAGATCCTCCTGTAATTTTTGATAACATTCTTCACTATCAACAGTGCCTTCTAATTTTGTATCATCCGCAAATTTACTCACCATGCCTTGTACATTCACATCCAAATCATTTACATAAATAACAAATAACAAGGGTCTCAACACCAACCCCTGAGGCACACCACTTGTCACAGGCCTCCAGTCTGGAGAAACAACCTTCGACCATCACTCTCTGCTTCCTACCATTGAGCCAATTTTGAATCCAATTTGCTAACTCTCCCAGGATCCCATGCAACATAATCTTCCGGCCTAGCCTGCCATGCTGGACCTTGTCAAAGGCCTTGATAAAGTCCACATAAATAACATTTACTGCCCTACCCTCATCCATCCTCTTGGTTACCTCTTTGAAAATCCTACTGAATGACAGAGCAGGCTTGGGATTCCTATTTCTTTTCATTTCCAGATCTTCTTCTATTCGCTCCTTTAGTACAGAGACTGGTATTTTCCAACCACCAGTAAACTGACTGGATTATAATCCCGTGAGCATGTTTTGTCCCAATTCTTAAATTAAAAACATAACATTAGTTATCCACCAGTCCTCTGGCAGTGCACCTTTTTTGAATGAATTATTAAATGTGCCATGTTTCTGCTATCTCTTCCCTAGATTCTTTGAAAATACTTGAATGCAATCCATCTGGATCAAATGGTTTATCCTTTTTGAGCTAGGTTCCTTTGTTCAGTATATCCCCTTTTTTACATTTACATTATTACTCAGCTCATCATTCAATGTAATGCCTAACATTACTCTAATCCTGTTGAATAATGGAGCAAGTTAATTATTTAATATTCCCGCTTTCGCCTTATCACTAACTATGGCCATATCCTGCCTATCCCTTAAATGGTACTTTTCTCATCCCAGCCTTTTTTTTTTATTGATGTGCCCGTAAAGGATTTTACTATTCTGTTTTATGTCCCTTGATAATTCAATTTCATAGTGCCTCTTTGCCTTCCTAGTGTCATTTGAATTATCTCCTACTTTTTTTGTCTCTTAGCATGCAGCCCTCTTCTGCCTATATTCTTAATACACTTCTCTTTCTGAATCCTCAGTCCTTATGTCATTATTCATCCATGGAGTCACACTACTGTTTAGTTTATTTCTTTTTAGGCGAATATTTTTTCCTGGACTTCATTGAATACGGTTTTAAATGTTTCCTGGTCTGGGACTGGAGTATGTTGCTCTCAAAGTCAATCTGGAATTAAATTGTATTAATCACTTTCCCCCAAGGGAGGTTTTACTGTGAGGTTTCTAATTAACACTGCCTCATTGCACAATACTAGATCTACAACAGCTTTATCCTTAGTTGGTTTCACAACACACAATCCCAGGAAACTTCATGAAAGCATTCTACAAACCTCACCTTCCTGGCTACCTTTGCCAATTTGATTTGCTCAGAGTAAAGTCCCCATGGTTATTACTGTGCCTTTGTAACAAACTCTCATAATTTCTTGTTTAACACTATGCCCAACTGTATAACTACTGTTAGGAGATCTGTAAACTAGTGTTTTCTGACCTTTATTCCTAATCTCCACCCATGCAGAATCGACTTCCTGACTACCGTCCTCATATCATTCTTTATCATCAGAGTTGCTACTCCTCCTTTTCTATTCTGCCTGTCCTTTCAAAATGCTGCTTAGCTGTAATATATATTTCGGATGTTGGTCACCTTGTAACCATGGGGACAATTTTGCACCCCGTTTGCCATCAGCAAGAATGACAACATGGGCACAAAGTCCTGCGTGAACTCTCACCGGCGGGATCGCATTTCCTGTATTCCCACACCCCTCACCAATGACATAACAAAGTTCCCACTGACAAAGGGCGAGAATCTCATTAATTATATTAAAATGTAGTACAATGATCCCTCCCCCCGCCACCTCACATAATAATCAGGTGTTGGCGTGAACCAGCGGAGGGCGGTGCAGTGGCACCTGGCACTGAGCACCCAGGGATACTGTCACATGTTGGCAAGTGGGGGGGGGGGGGGGGGGGGGAGAGAGAGATGATTGCACTATGGAAGGTTGCAATACCGTCCTGGTGGTATTGGGGAGGATTGCTTGGGGAAGTTTTAACTCTCTGCCAATTGGGACACCTTTTGAAAATGGATTAAACAAATTAAAAGGTGGCGCCCTGGTCTCTGTGGATCCGGTCTTGCTGGCTCTATCAAATCCCACCCTGCCAGAATGATGATGTAAACCACTCAGCTGTGTACCTGGAGAGAGAGACACTAATTTTTAGTAAGAGCCTGACCATCTTGACAAATCATGGGAAAATTCCGCTGCATGTCTTTGTAATGGGTTTGTGCCTTTTAGTTTTTTTTAAAACTACTATTCTTTGCATGGACCTTATTTCCTGATGCATTATTATCTTGAAACATCTTCACAAAAATGGCACGAATTGGTACAAATTGTTTGAAGGTCATGGAATGTAATGTTCGAAAAATAAAAAGGGGATTGGAATGCAAGTTTGGATGAGATTCAATGTAGAACTCAATGGTTGTAATGTATGACCTTCTGCAGCAAAGCATTGCCATAGGTTCCCAAAGTATCATCCGAGTATCCTTAATAAACTTATAAGTACTTGACTCATTTGATTAGAACTCTTGTTGTTGGTACATAAAAAAAGGTTCCAGTTCCATCTGTTCTTGCAACAGAACTGGAGGAAATAGTAGAGAACATAAGGCAAAGGGAGTAGGATTTATAGATAAGGAAAGATTTTAAAGTTAATGCACTTGGGGACAAATAACCAACAGATCAGCATGAAAAGGATAATGGAAAGGTTGGACAGTGTAGCACTGGATGGGAGACAAAGGTCTGGGCAAGTTGGGGCACATTGAGGGTACAAGATGAGAGCCCAGGATAGACAGGAATTGAAACAAGAATCAGCCAAAATTTAAAATTCCTATCTTCCCGCACTTAAAACAAAATTGCACGATGTTATATTTATACTCTCAAAACTGATATTCAGAATCAAGATTATTTTCTTACTACAAGCTTAAGTGAAATGCAAGTCAGGTGTTCTGGAAAAGAAAGAGATAGAGGCATGAAGGATTATATTGCCCAAGTGTCAACTTGGCTTTAATTGGTAGCACACCAGATCTCAGAATCAGAAGGCTGCAGATGAAGAGAACTTGAGCACATAAGTTATGCTCCATGCATTATTCTAAGGTCATAGAGTCATAGAGGTTTACAGCATGGAAACAGGCCCTTCGGCCCAACTTGCCCATGCCGCCCCTTTTTTTAACCCCTAAGCTCGTCCCAATTGCCCACGTTTGGGCAATATCCCTCTATACCCACCTTACCCATGTAACTGTCAAAACGTTTTTTAAAAGACAGAATTGTACCTGCTTCTACTACTACCTCTGGCAGCTCGTTCCAGACACTCAGCACCCTCTGAAAAAATTGCCCCTCTGGACTCTTTTGTATCTCTCCCCTTAAACCTGCGCCCTCTAATTTTAGACTCCCCTACCTTTGGGAAAAGATATTGAATGTCCAGCTGATCTATGTCCCTCATTATTTTATAGACCTCTATAAGATCACCCCTCAGCCTTCTCCGCTCCAGAGAAAAAAGTCCCAGTCTATCCAGCCTCTCCTTATAACTCAAACCAAGTCCCAGTAGCATCCTAGTAAATCTTTTCTGCACTCTTTCTAGTTTAATCATATCCTTTCTACAATAGGGTGACCAGATCTGTACACAGTATTCCAAGTGTGGCCTTACCAATGTCTTGTACAACTTCAACAAGACGTCCCAACTCCTGTATTCAATGCTCTGGTCAATGAAACCAAGCATGCCGAATGCCATCTTCTCCACTATGTCCACCTGTGATTCCACTTTCAAGGAGCTATGAACCTGTAACCCTAGATCTCTTTGTTCTGTAACTCTCCCCAACACCCTGCCATTAACTGAGTAAGTCCTGCCCTGGTTCAATCGACCAAAATGCATCACCTCGCATTTATCCAAATTAATCTCCATCTGCCATTCATCAGCTCACTGCAATCCTAGATAACCTTCTCCACTGTCCACTATGCCACCAATCGTGGTGTCATCTGCAAACTTACTAACCATGCCTACTAAATTCTCATCCAAATCATTAGTGTAAATGACAAATAACAGTGGACCCAGCACCGATCCCTGAGGCACACCACTGGTCACAACAGGTGCTGGTTTTCAGATAGAATATGAACAAATTTGCCTATTCCACCAAGTGTAAATGGCATTACTTTTGGGGCAAAACAAAACATGCATTTATATAACACCTTTCATGAGGTCCGTGTCTTGTACAGGTGTTATGTCTGTAAACATGGAAGCAAATTGTACGCAGCAAAGTCCCACAATGTAGGACCAAATTATTAATCAATCTAAGATTCTAAGACCAGTCTTGACAAGACTTCCAAGACAAGAGTGGAGTTTGGGAAATACTCATGTGGAAGCCAGAGTCCAGTGAGGCCAGTTAGCTCAGTGTAATCATCATATGGGAGGATTTGAAGAGAAATCAAAAAAATTTCAATTGGGTGACATCTGCCACTTGGTTTCAGAGTAGGCTCTGTCTATTGGTTTACAGGGACTGTGTATTCACTGAGAATATCATAGCATAAGATATCTTTTGCAACTCAGGTTATCCTTAAAACCTGCATACATTTACGAAGATGTGGGAATGAAGGAGTATCGTCGTATGTTGAACAAATGCTTTTTTCTGTTGTTAGAAGCTAATTGGCAGTCCTGTGACACTGTTCATCCATGTTTTCTAAAACAAAAGAAACAATTAAGGCCTTTGAGCCAGAGTTCCATTCTGGGGAATTCCCATCCAGTAATAACATCAACTGGGATCATAACACAATATAGTGAAAACCTGATGACATTGAATCACTAAAGTAGATGGGAACTCAGCGGTTGATGGATAAACACCTTTAGCATTAAGAAGACTATTGATAGTCTTGTTGAACAAGCGTGTCTGTATTGTTTCATTGATTTGCCATCTAAGTGTACTAAAGTCTTCCAGTTAGTAATTTCCATGTCTTTAGTTTGTTAATTCCATTTAGAACAAACCAATGTCAATGGCAGCTGAAGAATCCATGTTAACATAAAAAAATTGCCCTTAGTGTCCTGGGATGCGTAGGTTAGAGGGATTAGTGGGTAAATATGTAGGTACATGGGGATAGGGCCTGGCTGGGATTGTGGTCGGTGCAGACTCGATGGGCCGAATGGCCTCTTTCTGCGCTGTAGGGTTTCTAAGATTCTAAGATCACTGGAAACAAATTAGATATTGACAGGTAGAATCCTTCTATTCTGCAGATAATATATAGGGATCATTTACATCCACACAAGCAGCAAGATGGAGCCTCCGTTTAATATCTCATCTGAAAGATGACACCTTCAAGAACATACATTCCCTCAGTACTGCATGAAAGCACCAGTCTAGATTGGAGACAACATGAAATAAAAGATACAACTATAGACAATATGACTTAAAATAATGGATCGGAAAACAGAAACCAAGTGATCTGGATGTATATGTGCATAGATCATTGAAGATGGTAGGACTGGTTGAGAGTATGATCAATAAAGCAGACAGTATTCTAGACTTTATTCACAGGGATATAGAATACCAAAGTAAGGAGGTTCCATTCAGCGCCAGCTAGAGTATTGCATCCAGTTTTGGGCATTGCAATTTAGGAAAAATATGAAGGCATAAGCTGGATGGATTCATAAAAATGGTTTCATTGATGAGGCGCTTCAGTTGTGAAGAAAGATTGGAGGTGAAGTTAAGACTGTTTTCCTTAAGAGACAAGAAGGCAGAGAGGAGATTTGATAGAGATATTCAAAATAATGAGTGGTGTGGACAGATTGACTGGGAGCAGTTTCTTACTATTCACAAATGAATTAAGAACACAAGGGCTTGAATTTAAGGCAATTAGTAAAAGCAGCAAAAAGTGATAAGTGGAAAAACTTCTTTTTGCAGCAAATGTTTGAAATCTGGAATGCACTGCCTGTGAGTGTAGTGAAGGCAGATTGAATTGAAGCACTTAAAACGGAATTAGACTGTTGCCTGAAAAAGCAGAGTAAGGGGAAACAGCAGGGACTCGGTGTATTGCTCATTCGGAGAGGCAGATTTAGACGGTTAACTGAGAAGGAAGATTTTATAAACATTATTCTTCTTTTCACAGGGTGTTCGCATCACTGGCTAGATCAACATTTCTGTCGCCCATTTCCTCAGTTGGGTGGCGAGCTGCTGCTTTCTTGAACTACTGCAGTTTGAGGCGTAGGTAAGCCCACAGCGCGGTGAGGAAGTTCTAACATTTTAACCAGCAACAATGGTGGAATGGCAATATAGTTCCCAGTCAGGATGGTGTGTAGCTTAGAGGAAAACTTACACGCGGTAATGTGCAGGGTTATGGCACTAGGTGAGTTACAGACATGATAGGTCAAATGGTCTCCTACTGCATTGTAACAATTCTGTGAATTATGTGATGTGTTGAAGGTCTTGGAGTGGTTTTTGAAGCCACTAACTTCTGAAAGTGGTAGAGTGCTATCACTGAGCCAAAGTTGACACTGAAGATCAAGGAATTTGCCAACTTAGAATTCCTCTCCCAACTAACACTACCAAAAACAAGTAGTTAATATACTCTGAAGAAGGGTCATAGAACATAGAACATAGAACATAGAAAGCCACAGCACAAACAGGCCCTTCGGCCCACAAGTTGCGCCGATCACATCCCCACCTCTAGGCCTATCTATAGCCCTCAATCCCATTAAATCCCATGTACTCATCCAGAAGTCTCTTAAAAGACCCCAACGAGTTTGCCTCCACCACCACCGACGTCAGCCTATTCCACTCACCCACCACCCTCTGAGTGAAAAACTTACCCCTGACATCCCCCCTGTACCTACCCCCCAGCACCTTAAACCTGTGTCCTCTCGTAGCAACCATTTCAGCCCTTGGAAATAGCCTCTGAGAGTCCACCCTATCCAGACCCCTCAACATCTTGTAAACCTCTATCAGGTCACCTCTCATCCTTCGTCTCTCCAGGGAGAAGAGACCAAGCTCCCTCAACCTATCCTCATAAGGCATGCCCCCCAATCCAGGCAACATCCTTGTAAATCTCCTCTGCACCCTTTCAATGGCTTCAACATCTTTCCTGTAATGAGGTGACCAGAACTGCGCGCAGTACTCCAAGTGGGGTCTAACCAGGGTCCTATAAAGCTGCAGCATTATCTCCCGACTCCTAAACTCAATCCCTCGATTAATGAAGGCTAGTACGCCATACGCCTTCTTGACCGCATCCTCCACCTGCGAGGCCGATTTAAGAGTCCTATGGACCCGGACCCCAAGGTCCCTCTGATCCTCTACACTGCTAAGAATGGTACCCTTCATTTTATACTGCTGCTCCATCCCATTGGATCTGCCAAAATGGATCACCACACACTTATCCGGGTTGAAGTCCATCTGCCACTTCTCCGCCCAGTCCTGCATTCTATCTATGTCTCGCTGCAACTTCTGACATCCCTCCAAACTATCCACAACACCACCTACCTTGGTGTCGTCAGCAAACTTACCAACCCATCCCTCCACTTCCTCATCCAGGTCATTTATGAAAATGACAAACAGCAAGGGTCCCAGAACAGATCCCTGGGGCACTCCACTGGTCACTGACCTCCATGCAGAGAAAGACCCCTCCACAGCCACTCTCTGCCTTCTGCAGGCAAGCCAGTTCTGGATCCACAAGGCAACAGCCCCTTGGATCCCATGCCCTCTCACTTTCTCAAGAAGTCTTGCATGGGGGACCTTATCGAACGCTTTGCTGAAGTCCATATAGACCACATCCACCGCTCTTCCTTCGTCAATGTGCTTGGTCACATTTTCAAAGAACTCAACCAGGCTCGTAAGGCACGACCTGCCCCTGACAAAGCCGTGCTGACTACTTTTGATCATACTAAACTTCTCTAGATGATCATAAATCCTGTCTCTCAGGATCCTCTCCATCAACTTACCAACCACTGAGGTTAGACTCACCGGTCGGTAATTTCCCGGGCTGTCCCTGTTCCCTTTCTTGAATATAGGGACCACATCCGCAATCCTCCAATCCTCCGGAACCTCTCCCGTCTCCATCGACGATGCAAAGATCATCGCCAAAGGCTCCGCAATCTCCTCCCTCGCCTCCCACAGTAACCTGGGGTACATCCCATCCGGTCCCGGCGACTTACCAACCTTGATGCCATTCAATAGTTCCAACACATCCTCTTTCTTTATGTCCACATGCTCGATCCTTTCTGTCCTCCGCAATCCAGCAGTACAACCACCCAGATCCCTTTCCACCGTGAATACCGAGGTAAAGTATTCATTAAGCACCTCCGCCATTTCTAACGGTTCCGCACAAACTTTTCCCCCTTCACCTTTTAAGGGTCCTATGCCTTCACATCTCATCCTTTTACTCTTGACATATTTGTAGAAAGCCTTGGGATTCTCCTTAATCTTACCCGCCAAGGTCTTCTCATGACCCCTTCTCGCTCTCCTAATTTCCTTCTTAAGCTCCTTCCTACATCGCGTATACTCCTCTAAATCCTTAACACCTCCTAGCTCTCTGAACCTTCTGTACGCCTCTCTTTTCTTATTTACCAGGTTCATCACAACCTTCGTGCACCACGGTTCCCGTACCCTACCAACACCCCCCCTGTCTCATCGGAACGTTGTCATGCAGAGCTCCAGACAAACATTCCTTGAAAATCCTCCACTTTCCTTCGGCACTTTTCCCCAAGAATGCCTCCTTCCAATTTACCCGTCTAATTTCCTCCCTGATGACACTGTATTTCCCTTTACTCCAGAGAAACACTTTCCTAGCCTGCCTGACCCTATCTCTTTCCAATGCTATCGTGAAGGAGATAGAATTATGATCGCTATCCCCAAGATGCTCACCCACCGAGAGATCCTCCACCTGTCCAGGTTCATTAGCCAGCACCAGATCAAGAACAGCCTCTCCTCTAGTAGGCTTATCCACATCTGGGGACTCTGGCTCTGACAAAGGGTCATCAAGACTCAAAACGTTGGCTCTATTCTCTCCCCACAGATGTTGTCAGACCTGCTGAGATTTTCCAGCATTTTCTGTTTTTGTTTCGGATTCCAGCATCTGCAGTGTTTTGCTTTTATTTTAGTTCATATACTCATTCATTTGTTAGGTTGCTGGGACTTTGCTCTATAAAAATTAACAATTGTACATTAACAACTTATAAAGTGTCCATACCACTAAAAAAAGTAATGTTTTGGTTATAAATTGCGACAAATATAATGGGCGTGTTTTTCTGGTCGCGTTCATCCCAAGACAGGAAAATCCTCCCCAAGGTCAACAGACCTTTGCATGGTCCGCTCTCGCCCGCTACGATTCTCGTGGTGGGCAGGACGGGAAAATTCCACCCAGTAAGTCACTATATCAATGCAAATTCTTCTTTTTTAAAAGAATGTGCTTTAACAAATACTTGATCAATTTGAGCTGTTTAAGCATACATGTCGTAACAAGTGTACTCAATTGGTTACTACGCACACATGCACCAATTGCAACCATAATCCTTTCAGCCCAAATGTGCCAAACAGATCTAATGATCATCAAAACGACTCAGGCAGTGTGAGAATAAGGACATGAAGACAACAAACCCTTCAAAACCTCAAACTGTAAACATGAGTGAAGAAACAGCTAATTTCCTTTGCATTAAACTTATTCATTATACAAAAACAAATAGATGGCAGGAAAAGATCAACTGTTTTAAAATGCATAGGCTGAATTCCAGATCACAGACAATGAAATTGTAAACCATACTGGATTAATTGTCTGAGGATTATAATTAAATGCTAACCGTTTCTTCTTTCGACATTTTAATTTCTCCTCTATAAAACACCATTTTAAATTCAGATATAAAAACTGAGCCAAGCATAACCAGAACATCAATTAATTTGGCTTTCAATATACACATTCCCTTGTTTCCACAGCTCAGGGAGGTTCACTTTCAACTGAAGCAGTCCATATCTACTTTTGCTCTCAAAACTATTTCTAGTCAATTATTCATTAAGCTGCTTTAAAAAAATGGACACATAACATTAATTGTTTATGTTAAAGATTTACACATAGATTCAATAACGTGTGGGGAAGGATATCCATCTTATCTCAAAGGTCCTTTAAAGCCCCTGAACATTCCAATATACCTAAAATCGACATGAAGCAGCGAAAAATTGCATCATTTTGAGCATAAACAGAGCTTCCACATTTTTTAATGTTTCAATGAGATCATCTTTTTTTAAACTCCAAAGATGATCGCAAACTAAACCCCAAATTTCTCAGCGTCTCATCATAGGTCAACCCCCTCATCCCAGGGACCAATTTACTGAACCTTTGATGTACCGCCTCTAATACAAGTATATTTCTTTTTTAAATGTAGTGATCAGAACTGCACACAGTATCCTAAATATGGATTGCAATTGCACTGTCTCACCAGACACAGGAACCAGAGCAAGCAAAAGGTCCGTTGACCTCGGGTGGGATTTTACAGTATTGGGTCGAGCAAGGCCATAAAATCCCACCCATTGTCTCACCAAAACCCTGTACAATTGTCACAAGATTCCTTTTATTCATGTACTCTAATTCCCTTGCAGTAAGGTCAACATTCCATATGCCTTCCTAATTACTTGCTGTACCTGCATGCTAAATTTCTGTGTTTCTTGTAAGAGCACCCAAGTTTCTTTGTATATCACATTTATAAGTTTCACACCTTTTGGAAAATATTCTGCATTTTTATTCTGACGACCAAAATGAATAATCTTCAGTTCCGCACATTATAGTTCATCTGTCATTTTGTTGCCCACTTATTTAACCTGTCGATATTTCAATGCAGTCTCTGTGTGTCCTCCGTACAACTTACCTTTCCACCTAGCTTTGTATCATAAACAAACTTGCATTACTCTGTCTGTTTGTCCAAGCCATTTATCGAGATTATAAATACTGGAAGTCCCAGCACCAACCTTGCAGCACTCTACTAGTCATAGTCTGCCAAATTGAAAACATCCCATTAATGTCTAAACTCTGCTTCTTGTTTACTAATCAATCCTCTAAGGACTCTACTTTATTAGCCCCAATTCCATGAGTCCTTATCTTGTTTATTAACCATTTGTCTGGCACCTTACTGAATGCCTTTTGGAAATCCAGACAAACTATCCACTGGTTTCCCTTCATTTCCCCTATTAGTTACGTCCTCAGAAGAATGCAAATAAATCTGTCAAAAAGGCTTTCACTTTCGTAAGACCATGCTGACTTGCTTGAACCATACTTAGCTCTGTTCACAGCATGCTGCTTCCAATTTTTAGCTGTCCCTACACTCCTTATTGAATCAGGATAGGTCCTCTGGCTTGCTGATAATAATAGAGTGCAGGGATATACTGCCAATGGAGGTTGCGGCTGAACAACATTTTGCTGCTGGTGGCCCAGAACATCGTATGAATGCCCAGTTTTGAATTGCTACATCTGTTCAGTGTCTATGCCATTTAGCACAGCAGTCATGCTACAACAGGATGATGGCCTTGTGGTCACTCCTACTAATCCAGTCATGGGCAGCTGCATCAGTGACAGGTAGATTAGTGAGGACAAGGTTCAGTAGGTGTTTCCCTCTTCTCTCACCACCTATAACAAGGCGATGGAGATGGGAACCCAGGAGGTAATTAAAATGAGAGAGAAGTTAAGCTGGTAATGGTATGGAAAGATGACAGGAACAAAAGACAACATCAAATCAAGTCAAAGTATGGAAAATATTAAAAAGGCAGAATTAAAGACACTAATCTGAATGCATGCAGCACTCATAAAAATGTAGATAAATTGACAGCACAGATAGAAGTGGGTATCATCTCGTTGCCATTTGGGAGGATGCAGGGTGACCAAGGTTGGGAATTGAATATTCAAGGGTATTCGACATTTAAGACGAGGAGGCACAAAGGAAAAGGAGGTGGTGTAGCTTTCTGAATTAATGATGAGATCAGTATATTCGTGAGAGAGAGAGGATCTTAGATTGGAAGAACAAGACGTAGAGTCGGTTTGGGTAGAGCAAAGAAACAGAAAGGGGCGGCAAGCATTGGTGAGAGTGATTTATCGGTCAAACAGTAGTTAGTAGTAATGTAGGGCACAGTATAAATCAGGAAATTAGAGTGCGAGTGTATACAGCAATTAAGAGCAACACAGTAACCATGGAGGATTTCAATCTACACAATGAATGGGCAAGTGCTGTGGAGGATGACTACCTGGAAGGTCATGACGTGGAGATGCTGGTGTTGGACTGGGGTGGACATGATGAGAGGTCACATGACATCAAGTATATTGTGATCCATGCTATACTTCTGTTTTGCTAATCAAACTCCTGAGGGAGTTGCATACGATGACTGTTGTTGGGGGAGAGAGAGCAATATCAGCATCCATCATGGAGTGGGGGCGGGGGGGGGAAACAACAGATGCCATTGTTGATGGGAATTGGTGGGAAGCTCTGTGGTGGGTTGGTGAGGGAGGTTATTTCTTGGCCTGATCAGAACGTCCTTTAGAAACAGCGCCCCAATCTCATTATGACAGCATGAAACACACCTCCTGTTGTTTTTTGATAGTGTCGTAAGATCTGGAGACAAAACCTGCCTGTTTCTCTAGAGATAAACATGTCAGGATCTTCCTTGCCATTTTCTTTGGTAAGGTTCCACCCACTATGTCCATCAGCTTTCGCTTGTCAATTTTGTTAGTAACATTTTCAAAATAACTCCCAACAGATTCATCAAACATGACTTCCCATTCGTAATTCCATGTTGACTATGCCCAATCTGATCATAATTGACCAAGTGTCCATTTATCGTATCCTTTATAATAGTTTCTAGCATTTTCTCTTCTCCCAATGTAAGGACAACAGGTCTGTTGTTCCCTGTTTTCTCTCTCCTCCCCTTCTTAAATAGTGGGGTGACATTTGCAACTTTCCAATCTTCAGGGATCATTCCAGAATCTATAGAATTTCAGAAGATGGTCAACGATATATCCACTATCTCGATAGCAACCACTTTTAACGTCCTGGGATGCATAATATCAGACCCTGGGACTTATCAACCTACAGCCCCATTAATTTCTTCAATACAACCTCTTACATGTACTAATTTTCTTCAACTTTGCATCCTTCCTAGTCCCTTGGATCTCTATATCTGGGGGATTTCCTGTAACTTCCGTAGTGAAAACATAAATTCATGACTTAACTTCTGTGCCATTCCTCTATTCCTCATTATGAATTCTCCGGCCTCTGCCTGAAATGGACATTTGTCTTAGCCAAACGCACCCTTTTACATGCCTATATAAGGTTTTAAGTCAGTTTTTATGATTTTTGCGAGATAGCATTCATGATCTGTTCTCTCTTTCTTTATTCGTTTGCTGCTCTTCCTTTGCTTTATTACTATTTCTCAGAACTCTAAGCCTTTTCTTTTAATCGTATACAATCCAATACAATGTTTAACTTTGGGCTTGATTTTACCAATCAGAACCTAAGGGCGGGATCCGGGCGTAATACTGATCCGAGCCCGGAATCCACTTTGCAGCATGCCCATGCGTGTTTTGCCAGCTCTGGTCCAATTCGCGCAGTGGGCGGGGCTTAGTGCTGCCGGAACGATCAGAGCTCTGAACTGCGCATGCGCAGTTCGAAAAAAATCTGAAGCAGCGTGTCCGGACGCGAAATAAAAATGCAGAGAGAGCGGCTCTCTGACACAGACTATCTGGGGGAGGGGGTGTGTGTGTGACCGATCATCCCCTGGAGGGGTGGGGGGGGGGGGGGGAGGGGGAGGAGAGGGTGTGTGGCGTATCATCCTCTGGGGGCGGGGGGGGGTGGGGCGCTGCCACTCTGCGGCTGATCGGTGGGGAGGGAGGGGGCCGGGGGTTCTGCTGTGGTGAATAATGACAGTCGTGGTGTTTGAAGTATGCGGCCACTCCGGAGGAGAGATTCGTTCCTCCGGTGGGGAGGAGGGATCGGCCGCAGAGTGGCAGCAGAACCCCCTGCCCCCTCCCTCCCCACCGATTGGCCGCAGAGTGGCAGCGGAACCAACTCCCCCCGCCCCCAGAGGATGATACGTCACACCCCCTCTCCTCACCCCCCCCTCCCCCGGGGATAAATCGGTCACACCCCCCCTCCCCTCTCCCCCCCCCCAGAGGATGATACGTCAGACCCCGTCTCCTCTTCCCACCCCCCTCCCCCCCCAGAGGAAGAGCTGGGTCAGAGAGCCATTGCAGTCTCTGACCCCTGTGTGTATTCGCCATGGTTGCACAACTTTTTCTGTTGTGTTTTTGGCCCTGAAAGCAGGAATTGTTGTAAACAATATTTATTAGAGTCATAGAGGTTTACAGCAGGGAAACAGGCCCTTCGGCCCAACTTGTCCATGCCGCCCCTTTTTTTAACTCCCTCAGCTAGTCCCAATTGCCACATTTGACCAATATATCTTTGTACCCATCTTACCAATGTAATTGTCTAAATGCTTTTTAAAAGACAAAATTGTACTGCCTCTGGCAGCTCGTTCCCGACACTCACTGTCCTCTGAAAAAATTGCCCCTCTGGACCCTTTTGTATTTCTCCCCTCTCGCCTTAAAACTATGCCTTCTAGTTTTTCTCTCCCCTACATTTGGGAAATGATACTGACTATCTAGCTGATCTATGCCCCTCATTATTTTATAGGCCTCTATAAGATCACCTCGAAGCTCCCATGCTTCAGAGAAAAAAGTCCCAGTCTATCCAGTGCCTTCTTATAACTCAAACCATCAAGTCCCAGTAGCACCTTAGTAAATCTTTTCTGCATCCTTCCTAGTTTAATAATATCTTTTCTATAATAGGGTGACCAGAACTGTGCACAGTATTCTAAGTGTGGCCTTACTAATGTCTTGTACAAACTTCAGCAAGACGTCCTAACTTCTGTATTCAATGCTCTGGCCAATAAAACCAAGCATGCTGAATGCTGCCTTCACCACTTTGTCCACCTGTGACTCCACTTTCAAGGAGCTATGAACCTGTACCCCTAGATCTCTTTGTTCTGTAACTCTCCCCAACGCCCTATTAGCTGAGTAAGTCCTGCCCTTGTTCGATTGACCAAAATGCATCACCTCACATTTATCTAAATTAAATTCCAGCTGCCATTTGTCAGCCTACTGGCCCAATTGATCAAGATCCCATTGCAATCCGAGATAACGTTCTTCACTGTCCACTATGCCACCAATCTTGGTGTCATCTGTAAATTTACTAATCATGCCTACTAAACTATTAATTCATTACGTGCTATCCATTGCTTATCTACTGTCATACCTTTAAATGTCGTTTACTAATCAATAGCAAACACTGTTCATACCTTTGCAGTTTTCTTTGTTTTGATTTAAGACCCTAGTTTCAGATTAAACGTAATCTCTTTCAAACTTATTGTTGTCTTTCTTCCCTAAAGGCTCCTTTACAACAAGATTATTAATTTGCCCTCTGTAATTGCTCAATACTAGATCTAAAGTAGCCCATTCTCTCGTTGGTTTGTCACCATATTGTCCTTGGAAACCATCTCTTATACCTTCCAGGTAAGAGGTCACATGACACCAGGTTACAGCCCAACAGGTTTATTTGAAATCACAAGCTTTCGGAATGCTGCTCCTTTGTCAGGTGATGGAAAAGTGCTCCGAAAGCTTGCGATTCCAAATAAACCTGTTGGGCTATAACCAACCTGATGTCATGTAACCTCTCATCTTGTCCACCCCAGTCCAACACCAGCATCTCCACGTCATGACCTTCCAGGTAGTCATCCTCCACAGCACTTGCCCATTCATTGTGTAGATTGAAATCCTCCATGGTTACTGTGTTGCTCTTAATTGTTGTATGCACTCGCACTCTAATTTCCTGATTTATACTGTGCCCTACATTACTACTAACTACTGTTTGACCAATAAATCACTCTCACCAATGCTTGCCGCCCCTTTCTGTTTCTTTGCTCTACCCAAACTGACTCTACGTCTTGTTCTTCCAATCTAAGATCCTCTCTCTCTCACGAATATACTGATCTCATCATTAATTCAGAAAGCTACACCACCTCCTTTTCCTTTGTGCCTCCTCGTCTTAAATGTCGAATACCCTTGAATATTCAATTCCAAGTATAGATTAAAGATTGGCTAACAGGCAGAAAACAAGAATAGGAATAAATGGATCATTCTCACGTTGGCAGACTGTGGCTAGTGGGGTAGCGCAAGGATCAGTATTTTGACCCAACAGTTTAGAATGTGGACTAGATCTTACCAATTGTGTTGTTTCCGCCGAGAAAACCATCGTGTTTCTCTCCAGAGAAACACATTGGTTTTCTTTCCAGATTTTACAACACTCTGCCAAAAAAAAATCAAGGGGGTGTGTTTTACGCCATCATACAGGGGTGCGGGACCTCGGCACGGTAGCACAGTGGTTAGCACTGCTGCTTCACAGCTCCAGGGTCCTGGGTTCGATTCCCGGCTCGGGTCACTGTCTGTGTGGAGTTTGCACATTCTCCTCGTGTCTGCGTGGGTTTCCTCCGGGTGCTCCGGTTTCCTCCCACAGTCCAAAGATGTGCGGGTTAGGTTGATTGGCCAGGTTAAAAATTGCCCCTTAGAGTCCTGGGATGTGTAGGTTAGAGGGTTGGCGGGTAAATATGTGGGAGTAAGGCCTGGGTGGGATTGTGGTCGGTGCAGACTCGATGGGCCGAATGGCCTCCTTCTGCACTGTAGGGTTTCTATGACAACAGTAAAGCTCGGCTGCACAGAGATGGGGGCACCATCTTTAAGGGGTGATCATAACCTGAGCAAACCGCTCCACTCCCGAGCGGAGTCAGCACTTCTCTAACCCCCAGTCATCAGCTGCTTCCCCACCCTCTTCTCTGTCCCCCCCACCCATCCGCTGACCATCAGCCCGATCCCCAGCCCTGATCACTGGCCTCTTCTCCACTCCCCCCCTCAATCATCGCCCCCTTCTCCACCACGCCCCCAGCCCCACCTCGTAACAATCATTGGCCCGTTCTCCCCCCCAAACCCCCTGCAATGTCTGGATCTGAAGCCCCTGCTGGCATTTGACAGACGGCGAGCGTGGGTTCAAGATCACCCTCTACATATACTGTTCAGATTGGACAGGATTATGAGCCCACTTTCACCATCTGCAGAAATGGCAGCACGGCTCAAGATCCAGCAAAACCCAGAAATTGCAAATCTTGCCAGTGAGATTGCGATTCCTGATTTTTGCCACCCCTCGCTGGTAACATATTCGGGTTCACATCCATAATAGACCAAGAGGAGGAGGTTCTGAATCTTTGGCATTCTCTATTCCAGAGGGCTGTGGAAGCACAGCCATTGAGTTTTTTTGTTAAAGGTAGAGGTTGATAGCGTTCGGAAAACAAAGATAGTTTTCAGGGACTTATATAATAAATAGAAATAAAGTACAATTTTTAGTGGCTTTAAAGTTTTCATTCTGCATAAAGGTGTTTGTATGTGTGGGGGTTGGTTTCATTTACAACTGTGTTTCTATTGGGCTTAGAAAGGAATGCATGGAGAAGAGTCAATAGAAACAGCAGTGGTTGCTTTGCAACTGGGGGCCTTTTAAGGTAGTAAGGTTTTAAGTTTTAGTTTTTAGCTGAATTTGTTTGCAGTCGGAGACAAGGGCACTGAGGAGTAAACATCTCTCAACTTGGCCAGAAGAAAGGCTGGACAAGACAAGGCAGCTGCAAAGAGACAGGCTTCTCAAAGAACCAGATACAGTCCAGATAACCAGGGAATTGGGACATAAAGAATGCCTGAAGGAGACTGAAGTTAAAAGAACAGAGACCAAGATATGGTTCTGGAGAATCCAAGGGGAAAATAAACAAAGTTTATTTTTATACGAGAGCAGAGTAAATTGGAGAGAAGCATAGGAATCAACTATAAAAGCTTCTGGTATATAAAAACAAAAAGATTAGCAAATACAATTGTAGATCCATTACAGGCAGAAAGAGGAAAATATATGGTGAATAAGGAAATGGCAGAGAAAATTCAACAAATTGTCTTCACGGAAGAAGATGCCAAAATTGTCCCAAAAATTCTAGAACTGAGGGACAAGTCAGCATGAAAAGCTGAAAGAGATTAATATTAGGAATAAACTGTAGTACTAAAGAAATTAATGGGATTGAAAGTTGAAAACTCCCCTTGATTTGATGATCGCCATCCCAGAATGTTCAAAGATACGGTTATAGAAATGGTGGATGATTGGTGGTCATCTTCCAAATTCTATAGATTTTGAAATGGTTCCCACAGATTGGAAAGTAGCAAATGTAACATCACTATATAAAAGAGAGGAGGGAGAGAGAAAACTGGGAACTACAGATCAGTTAATCGGATGCGAGTAGTAGGGAAAATGCTAGAATCTATTATAAAAGATGTGAGAACAAGGGCAATTAGAAAATAATTGCAGGATTATGCAAAATTAACATGAATTTATGAAAGGGAAATTAGTGTGTTTCCCTTCCCCAAGGAAGAATATACTTTCCATACAGGGAAAACAGTGAAAAAGTTTATTTATTTGTCACAAGTAAGGCTTACATTAATGCTGCAATGAAGTTACTGTGAAATTCCCCCAGTCGCCACACTCCAGTGCCTGTTCGGGTAAATGCACCTAACCAGCACATCTTTCAGAATGTGGGAAGAAACTGGAGCACCTGGAGGAAACCAACGCGGACACGGGGAGAACATGTAAACTCTACACAGACAGTGATCCAAGCCGGGAATCGAACCCAGGTCCCTGGTGCTGTGAAGCAGCAGTTCTAACCACTGTGCTACGGTGCCGCCCCATGGTTCACCAGACTGATTCCTGGGATGGTGGGATTGTCCTACAGAGGAGGACATGGTCTAGTTGAATGGCAGGCCAGGCTTGAGGTGCTGAATGGCCAACTCCTCCTCCCATTTCCAGTTCCCAGTCTGGCAGATATGTCATTCAGGCCTCAGTCAGCTCAATCAGTAATGGTACTACCGAGCCAGCCCAGTGAAGAACATGGAAATTTACCATGCAGCGTGCTTTGTGTTCTTGGTATGCTCAGTGTTTCTTCCAAAATGGTATTCATCATGGAGGAGCCCTGAATCAGAAACTGAGGAAGCATGGCAAGTAGTACAGAACTGAAATGATTATCAGGAGAAGAGTTTGCATTATCTTAGTTTTCCTTTCAGAGTTTGGAAGATTGAGGGATGGTCCAATCAAGGTCTTTAAAATAAACTATTTCAAATTAGGTGAATACAGATAAACAATCCCATTTGATAGTGGGATCAAGAAAACAATTGTAAAATTAGAGACATACTGTTTAATAGTGAAACGAAGAATCAGTTTTCACACAAAAAAAAGTGTGGAACTCTCCTCGACCCCAAAAAAAACTGTGGATGCCTTTTTGATTGAAATTATCCAAACCGAAACTGACAGTGTAATAACTCAGGAAACCTGACTGGAAAGGAACATTGTTTATTTACAGAATGCAAAGCAAAACTACTACCATGGCATATACACATTAGTCCCTGCCATTCCTTTTCGCAAGTCAAATAAACTAAATGAAAAATACTGAAGGACAAAGCAAGAGAGGCAGCTCCTTAAAGGGGAACTGCCTGAAACAAATACAAAGCATATATGAAACTTAAAACATCAAATTGAAAGGTGATTAAAAGGGTCAATAACACATTCTGGTCCCTGCGGTAGCCAACAGGCACAAACTAGTCCCAGCCTGGGTCAAGTAATTCTACAAGCCCAGTCCTGGGTCTGCCTTATAAAAGGCAGAGGGAATAATTCCAGCTGGGCAAGCCATTGACTGTTACCAGGGTTATTCATACTCAATGAGCCCCACAGGATGATCAGTGATTCCCATGGATAGATCAGAGATATGGATCAAAGGCACAGATCAGCTATGATCTAATCGAATGGCAGAATAGGCTCAAGTGGCTGATTGGCCATCTCCAGCTCTTACGCAAGGCACTTGACATTTTTACGAAGTAGAGCAAGAAGTTAAACGACCTTATGCAGCCTATCAGTTACCCAGAAAAGCTGCATGATGGCCCAATAAAGTAAATATATATTTTAGCAAGTTCCAACTTATATAAAAGAAAGAATCGAGAGCTTCAAGTTTTTAGGTGTCCAGATCACCAACAACCTGTCCTGTTCCTCCCATGCCGACACTATAGTTAAGAAAGCCCACCAAAGCCTCTACTTTCTCAGAAGACTAAGGAAATTTGGCATGTCAGCTACGACTCTCACCAACTTTTACAGGTGCACCATAGAAAGCATTCTTTCATGTTGTATCACAGCTTGGTATGGCTCCTGCTCTGTCCAAGACCACAAGGAATGTAGCCCAATCCATCACGCAAACCAGCCTCCCATCCATTGACTCTGTCTACACTTCCCGCTCCCTCGGCAAAGCAGCCAGCATAATTAAGGACCCCATGCACCCCCGACATTCCCTCTTGCACCTTCTTCTGTTGGGAAAAAGATACAAAAGCCTGAGGTCACGTACCAACCGACTCAAGAACAGCTTCTTCCCTGCTGCTGTCAGACTTTTGAATGAACTCACTTTGCATTAAGCTGATCTTTCTCTACACCCCAGCTATGACTGTAACACTACATTCCGCACTCTCTCGTTTCCTTCTCTAAGAAACTGTATGCTTTTGTCCGTATAGCGCGCAAGAAACAATACTTTTCACTGTATGTTAATACACGTGACAATAATAAATCAAATCAAAATCAAATATATTTTCAGCACCTTTGCATCTTTCTGTAAATGGCAGCTCCTAATTAATTTAAAAATCAGACAATATATAAAGTAGTCAATTTATAAAGCATCTTGATATTAAGTTTCAACAATAGTAAAATGGCAAAAAGATTGGCATTAAAACATGTTTTATAGATTATAATCCAAATTAATTGAGTTTAAACCTCAAGTAATTTCAAGGGGCATGAAACAAAGAATTAGGCATGATCTGGATTCATAAAAACTTCCAGCAGTGAGGCCAAATAGCACACAGCCTTAACCAGCTTCTGGCTGATGAAATCCAAAAATTAATTTTGCTGTCCCATGCTCACCTTAAATCACTATCTTTCTATTTCAAAATAAATCCTCTCAGCCCCACCCCACTCCTCCCTCAATGTAAGTCAAAATCCCACACCTCAAATCAATGAAGGTATGCAAAGTGAACTTAGTTCAGATCTACCATTATAATCAAATATTATCACAAGGAAAGCTTCCTGACTCGGCGCAGCAAATGCCCCACCTCACCTCCCCCATAACAACCAGGACAAATGAACATTTATTTATAGCATCATTTGTGATACAAAATATTTCTTAAAAACTTTACAAGATGCCAAGAGACAATTCCAAGAGGAAGCATGTTAAGGGGAGGACGAAGCAACCATGGCTGACAAGGGAAGTCAGGGATAGCATAAAAGCAAAGGAAAGAGCATACCATGAGGCGAGAAACAGGGGGAAGCCAGAGGATTGGGAAGCCTTTAAAACCAAAGCAGAGGACAACTAAAAAAACAATAAGGGTGGAGAAGATGAAATATAAAAGGTAAGCTAGCAAGTAATATAAAAGAAGATTGCAAGAGTTTTTTTTAGGTATATTAAAAGGTAAGAGAAAGGCAAGAATGGACATTGGACTGCTG